>NW_020202321.1:0-17410 GCF_001531365.2 Cynara cardunculus var. scolymus
AGATACGGGCCGAAACCGGGCTTTCTAAGAAATTTTTGGGATTTCTACGCTACTGCCGGAATTTTTAACAGGCTCTTGCCTAAATCAATCTAAATTAATTCTAATGAGGGGTTTTCACTAAGTTAATGCTGATAAAGGCTTTAATAAGTGCTAACCTGAGAACTGAAAATTTGCCAGATGTCACACCACGTGTCATATTTTGATTCGTCCTTCCAAAAAGCCACTCATCACGCCTCCTTACCTATTAAACGGTTCCCATTCAAAATCTCTCACTATAAATACTCCTTCCCCCCAAAACGTAAACCTTTACATTACTCCTTATACTCCGACGAACCTCAAGCTTTCCGACTAAACCTGTAACTATGTCTTTAAGCTCTTCCGCCTCTGCTCAATCTGAACATAATCCTAGTGACAACGAGGTAAATCAATCACAGGCACTCACTTCYCATGCCCTATCGTTTTTCCAAAATAGATATGAGAGAGTGGTCCTGGTAAAGAACCCAACAACTACTTCTTCGTTCCCTCTCCATCTAGCTTCCCTGAATTCACTTATCCCCTTCTTGAAATTCTTCGCAACCATCCTTTATACTATGCTCTCTCAGCAACTAAACCTACCCCTGAAACATATATTACCCAATTTTTACTCAGTTCTTATATTACTACCCTCGACAATTCTGGATTAAGCATAGTAGGTTATGCTTCACACCCTACTGTAAAATCGCTTATTCCAATGGAATTGAATGTCACCTCCCTGCGCACAGCCCTGCACCTTCCTTCCTTGGCAAATCTGAATTTGGATACCTTTGCTCCATCACCAACAGACGCTGAATTAATAGAGTTTCTTGAATTTCACTCCTATACTGCAAAGACTAAAATTGTAAAAAGGACTGAATTCAAAAGGAAAGGCCTTCCCCCAATTTGGAACACTCTGTTTTTGATAGTGAATTGCTGTCTAACAGGGAAGGTCGGCAGCCATGACCAAGCCTCACACGCCATGCTTTCCATTGTATATGGATCTGCCCCTTGATTACGCACAACTCATCTTCGAGACATGGTGGGATTAATCAAAAAGAAGTATGCTACTCAGATGGGTGAGAAATCAAAAGTGAAGGCACAAAAGAAAGCCAAAGAGGACCTCAATCATCCAAATCTAATTCTACAGAGGTTCTTTGGTTTGGTCTTTGGTGATATGTTAGTAGAGAAGCTGCCCTCTGCAGAACCTAATGCGCGACTGTATCCAATGAAGGAGTTCCACCCAACAGAGCATGAGCTAGGGTAYAGAASCCCAAGACCTCTATCAAAAGCCATGCTCAAATACCTTAGCAGAGGAGATAGGAAAGCATACAGACATGGATACAGGCGGCCAGAGCTGGTCCCTGAAACCCCTCCACGCATAGGTATCCCCTTAGGAGAGAGAGTGCAAAAAATGAGGGTTGAGGGAATAAGGGAGGAGCCAGCAGAGGCTAGAGAGTTGAATGAAGACAGACCAAAGGTAGTAAGTCCCCCACAAAAACAAAAGAAGACAAAGAAGACTCAGAAGGATGTCGACTCTTCTGAGAAAAAGAAAGGGAAGAAGAGACCCGCAGAAGAAGAGGGTCCAAGCAGTCCTATGTAAAAGCCGAAAAAGAAGAAATCGAAGAAGGCCCAACCCACAGAGGTTGAGGTCACAGAGGCTGCAATCCAAGAAAGCCCAGCAGAGGCTGCTCCTAAGCGCAGAAGGCTGCGCAAGACTGTTCAAGAAGAGTCCCCAACAGAGCAAATACACGATGTAATCTTCCACATCCAACAAGAGTTTAAAGCACCCACAGAAGTAGCGGATTTGGGGATAGAAGTCGTTGTAGACGATGAAGAAGAAGAATTGGAGTTAGATGAGGGAGAAAAAGATGCCGAAGGCACACACCCAGCCCCCCTCCTAGTGCAACCCATATTTCTAGGGACCCTGTTCTAGAGGGAACCCCTATTGAAAAAAGCGTGCACACGCTGAACCCAACCCAAACCTACCTCGCAAAGGATATTCTTTCGTCCTCTGTCGAATGCACAGTCCGGGAACCACAATCTACTCCAACATCCTCTCAAAAGGATGTTGGTTTTAAAATAAGAGTCCATTCGCCCAAGGACTCGTCACAACCCAGAGAGGCATCCGTTGCCCCTCCACACTTGAGTGAACAACCAAGTTATGCTTCAGAGGCATACGAGAGATTCACAGAGACTGCGGGTCTAGAACGCCCAAAGTCTCCACTCGATCCCTCTGCCAAGTTAGGCTCTGAACCTACTGGGCAAGACCTCGACAAAACACTGGTAGGCTCTCCAATTGGAGATGTTCGAGGATCCGATGCAAGTCCCCAAGCTGACATCGACAAACCAGTCACTGAGGGCACCTCACACTCCGAGGCTAATAGGTCACCATGTGTTGGTGATCTAGGTTCCCTGAGTACTTATGTGATGAAGGAGGAGTTATAAACCTTCGCCACAAAGGTATTCAAGAGGATGGATGAGTTGAAAAGCTTGTTCTCCTCCCAACCGGCGACAGAGGCTCTTGCACCTCTCACAGAGGCTCTGAAGGAGTTGACTTCCACAACTTCTGAGCTCAAGGCGACCGTATCAACCCTTCAGAGCTCTGTCCTCAACAAAGACGACCTCACAGAAGCTTTCAGCACCCAGTCTCTCAACCCTTCTTCAATCCAAAAGMTCAAGACAGAACTAACAGAGGTTGCCGCCCAATTTGCTGCAAACTTCATTTCCGTCGGCTATACCGATTATTCTGCCTTCAAAGATGAGATCAAAGGGATGTTCTCCTCTGCGGTCACCTATGGCATTGATTCTAAATCTTCCAGGGCTAACATTAACCATCTAGCCATTCGCAGAGAGCTAGACGCAATGGTTGAAGCCCTTGGAGAGACCGTGCGGAAATACACCAACCAACTTCTCAAGGAAGCCTGAGCAAGCAACGAATTTATAAGAGACTGCATGAAGCAACTCGTCAAAGAAGGTGATAACTTCATAAATGAGATCTATCGCTGCATCTCTAAAATGAAATGGGCCACATAGATGGATATCAACAATGCCTCGGTGAATGCTGAGGTGGTCATAGAAAAAATGGAGAAGGCGGCTTCCAAAGTTTTAAAACGATTGAAGAAGGCTCCCCTTTCTACTTGCAAGACAGAGGCCACTAAAATCCATGACGATCAAGGAGGTGATGACCATGATCGTCATCAGGGGGAGAAGAAGACAGAGGAACCAAAGAAGACAACCTCTGCCAAACCACTAAAAATAGTGGACTCTGCTGCTGGCCTATTCTCAAAAGACAAATCTCCAGAGCCTAAGGGGAAAGATAAGGGTAAAGCAGTAGAGGAGTCACCACAGAAGGGGTCAAGCTCTGAAAAGGCAGAGGAGATCAATGAAGAAGAGTATGATGACCCGGATCTTGTTCGAGCACTAAAGGCTTCTTTGGCAGAGGCACAAGCGAGAAAGGGCAGAGTCCCTATCCCCAGAGTTGGATAAGGCTTTTCTTCCAAACTCTCGAAGATACCAGAAGAAACGTCCACGGGTACATTTGACGCTCTGGTAGGAACTGTCAAGCCTATCCTACCAGAGGGGTTTACCTAGAGGCCTATACTAGAAGAAGAATCCAGAATGCCAGAATCTGCCACGGTGGGGAGGGTATCTGAGATCCTTGAATCTATGAGAAAGATTCCTATGCAGAAGGTGCGCATAGAGCCCGTAACCACTGTTGAGGAGATTCTGCGGTGGCGTTACTCTACCGTGGACACAGAGCCCCCTTAGGACCCAGAGCTTACAGGAATGCCCTCTGCCATTGCAAAGTTCCACTTCTCGAAACTCACAAGGCCACCAGAGCAGGTCTTCTCCGAGCATGTGATCACTTCTCTCGAAACCATATCTCCGTGTACAATGCTAAAGAAGACCGTGCTATACACTCAGTACGTGGTAAAAAGGGATGACGGCAACCTATATACTTTCACAGATGCTGATCTCCACAACCTCTATGTATTTGACCTAATATTCCTTCACAAGATATTGAACAAATACATGGAGAGGAGGTCAACATATTCGATTTCTCTTAGAAGGCTGATTGAGGTAATACGCGCTCAAGTCAAGTTCTACTGCCAGAAAGATTTCGATATCGCTATGAGGTTGGCCCAGCCAGATCTGAAGATTTCCCCTCCACAGAACAGACCAAGATGGCTGCTTAGATTTCATCCCAACACCAATGTCCACAATCCCATCTTTGGGTTTGTGTTCCTGGACAAGGATGAGATTCTAAGGTTCTTTGATCCCAAAGAGACGCACAAATATTCCATAGTTTCTAGAGTGGGTGTTCAACCTAGTGGTGATAGAGGTGCAGAGAGGGCATATAAGGGCGGATGGAGTGAAAAACCTTATAGAAACGGTCAAGGTTCAAGTCTCCTTCAGAGAATGGATATTCAAAGTCTACAAAACCATCAAGTCTGATTTGCAATTTGCCGTAGATGACTATCCAGACTCTGCTGTAGATTAATCTCTTGTAATAGTATAGGCCTGCTCAATATTTTCAATTCGTTCATTTATGTAATTCTTTTTCAGAGGATGAGTTTAATCTCCTCTTGTATTCTTTCATTAGTCAATTCTTGCACCCATTTGTCCAAATTTACTTTTTCATACTTAGGGGGAGATTGTTAGATTCATTATTCATTTATTGTAAAAGTATGAAAAAGTATTCTGCAAGTCTTGACAGAAGGATATCTTCCATAGAAGACAACAGAGGACTAGCCACAGAAGCTTTATATTCGATCAAGTAAAGTGTGACAGAACCTCTGATGTCTCTCACAGAGGTTCTGGAAAATGGTCCTCTGTCAATAAGAACATACAAGTCAATTACAGTAGAGCCTCTGAGATGGCTCACAGAGGGTCTGCGGATTTCGTCTTCTGTGAAGATCCTCTTCCAACTATTTTCGATGGTTGTTAGCTGCATGTGCTTCTCACGTGACTAGGACTTAATAGACTTTATTTGGACAACTTAGATGATTTCACGCATCTAAATCTTGTCAGTAAGGTCGTTAGGAACTAGTATAAATAGCGGCTAAGGCCTTTGTAATCTGTGTGCTTCCGAATTGTAATCGTCTAATTTTTCAATTGAATGAATTGAAAAACCTTTGAAGCAATTCTCCTGCATTCATCTTCTTCCTCATCTTGACTGTGTGTTCTTGGTTTATTTTCTCTGTTCTGTTCTTAATATTGTTTCCGCTGCACTTTAATCGTCTTAGAGTTCATTCAGAGTATTATATCAATATCAAAGCTGAATTTAAGGTCCAACAGAGGCTCTGGTTGTCCTCTGAAAGGAACTAGAGGGGCTCTGGATGATTCTTATAGTAGAACCAAAGGGTTCTGGATGATGATTTGAGATTTATACAAGTCTTTTTACTAAAGTTTTAGTTAAACCAGAGGCTCTGTATTTATAGATAAGAGCTCTGTTGGGTTCAAGGATGTGCTTAATTATTGTATTCAAGTTCTCCCATTGTAATTGTCTTTGTTATAGTTAGCCTTTGTTAATTTTCTAGTATAAATAGGTTTTAGCTGGTTAATTGTAAATAGTTCATGTTAGTTTTACTAATCACTTTGTACTTTTCTCTCAAGAAATATCATTCTCAAGATTGGTGAAAATCTCTCTCTACTCATCTAATTGTTCTTGAAGGATTAATCTGATTTGTATGATAATTGAGATTATCAATTGGTATCAGAGCWCAGTTGCAGCAATTTGATAGGAGGATTATACAATTTGTCGAAGAATTTTGCACGAATTTAGTGGATTTTTAGAACTGTTCATCGTTGTTCTTCATATGTTCATCACAGTTTTTGATCGGATTTCATATTTCTGACTCTAATATCATCAATTCTGAGTGTTAATTGTTAAAATTTGCACTACAAGATTCGCATTTACATTCTAAACATCTTTGATTCACACTATTTTGAGTTTTAAGCAAGATTTGAACCGATTTTGATTGATTTTTGAGTTTACGAAAAAGTTTATGTTCTTCAAAAACTCATAATTTTTCAAGTTTTGATCCAAATTTTTGGTGAAAAGTTGTTAAAATTGTGTCTGTGCTTGAATATTAACCGTATAACTCTTCATCAATTTAGTTTAAACCACTTAACTCTTTGTGCAATTTATTACTTAGTGAATCTGTGTGATTTGTTAATGTGCGATTTAGTGTTAAACCGGGTAATACTATGAGCGATTTAGTGGTAAACCGCTTATAGTTGTGTCCGATTAAGTGATAATCCGTTTGTAACCATGAGCGATTTATGTGTGCGAGTTAGTATATCCGCTTGTTATTTTGTGCGATTTAATCTTGGTCATATTCTGTTGTATGCGATTTATATTGATCGTATTTTGATTTTGACCATAATTGTATGATCTTTGACTTTGACTTCTTCTGCAGATTGTATCTTTGACTTGTTGTGCGGATTGTAAACTTTGACTATTTGTGCGTAATTTGACTTTCATTGTCAAGTGATTTAATTTGTTTGACTTTGATATTTGAGCGAATTGTTTGTTTGACTTTGTATTTGATTGTATATTGAATTGTGCGGATAAATTGTGCGGATTTCATCTTGTTGACTTGTTTGTTTGACTTGTTGACTTTTTACGTCCGTATTGAGATTTGTTAAGTGGTGAATTTTTGTCTAAGTGTGATTTCTCCGGATTTCTCATCCGGATATATTGTGATTTGTGCGAGTTTGTTTGTCTTAGTTGTCTGGATATTTAATCCGGATAAACTCTGTTTAGCTAAGAATTTTTGACACTTTGTTGTCCGGATATATAATCCGGATAAGCTTATCTGGACTTCTAATCCGGATAAGTCTTAGTGCTTAAATTTTTCCAAGTCTTGAATGTGTGCAAATTCTCTGTGTGCAATTTATTGAGATAATTTTTGAATTTTAATCCTTGAAATCAAATTTTGAACTGTAGAAGATCCGATATCATATTAATCAAATAAAATGAGTTCAACAGAGGCTATGGCTATTGGTAGTGATACTAAGCCACCAGTTCTGTTTAGAGGAGACTACAACCAATGGAGGGATAGATTCCTCAATTTTATTGAAAGAATGAAAGAAGGAGAACTGATCATGGAATCTCTAATGGAAGGACCGGCAGTATTTTGGAGAGAAACACCTGCCATCCCTGCTGAAGGTAGACCTGCACAGAGAGTTAAAAAGAGAAATCCAGATACACTGCTGAAGAAAAAAAGAGAGCACATGCTGATGTGTTGTGCAGATCCTATATGATGCAAGCACTAACCAATGACATTTATACAAGCATCGACAGTGACAAAGCTTCTAGTCATAGCATTTGGATGCAGATAGAAAAAATGATGATGGGTTCTAAAGTGGGAACTCAGTTAAAGATCACCAACTATATTTCTGCATATGAAGAATTTAAGGCTAGAGATGGAGAGAGCCTTGATGATGTATATGATAGGCTAACCAGACTACTGAACGAGCTTACAAAGAATGACATCTCTAAAATTGTCATTGAAATAAATGTTAAATTCCTCAGCAACTTACAACCGGAGTGGAAGCCTTATGCAAATCATATCAGATTCAATAAAGCCTTATCTGATATCGATATTCACGAGGTTTATGAAACTCTGAAACAGAATGAGGAAGATGTCTTAGAAGCCAAAGATTTAAAGAAGAAAAAAGAAAAGTAGGTTTCTGATCCTTTGGACTTTGTGTCAGAAAAGAAGAATAAAGGCAGATCTGGGAAGCAAGTGAAAGAGATCAGTCAGTCAAGTGAATCGTCAAGTGAAAGAATTGACAGCTCTGACTCAGACTCAGAGATGAATGAATTTAAACAAGCCATGGCAATGCTGACCAAAGCATTTCAGAAGAAGTTCCAGAAGAAACCGCACTCAAATAATCAGAGATTCTCTTCGGGTTCGAAATATGAGTTTAAAGATAAATTTGGTGAAAAGAAGAAATATGAAGAAAAGAGATACAAAAGGAAGTATGAAAAGAATCTTGAAGAGAAGAAGTTTGTCAAAGGAGTGGCAGATGAAAATACCAAATGCTACAACTGTGGCAAGTTGGGTCATTTTGCGGTGAATTGCAGAAAGCCGGTAACAAGAAATACCGATTACTATAAGAATAAATTTCTTCTGTCTAAACAACGAGATGCGGGTAAGGCATTAATGGCTGAGGATGACCACTGGTTAAATTTAACCGATGAGGAGGAAGAGTCAGAAGTTGTGGCTCACATCTGTTTGATGGCTAGGACTAAAAACGATTCTTCGGATGAAGGAGATGAAGAGAATGCTGAGATGAATGAAGAGGCATTGGAAACCTCATGCATTAATCAGATGTAAAAGATGATGCTTAAACTTCGAACTTTTCAACAACAATTAAAATCTGAAAAATTGCGTTCGAATAATTTTCAAAAAGAATTAGAAACGCAAAAAGAAATATACATCAAACTTTTTGATGAAAATGCTGGAAATTTGGACTGGGCACAATCTTTATTATCTGAATCAAAAACATTTCATGAAAAATCCAACATCTTAAAATCCGAATTATCTGATTCAAAGGACATATATAAATCATTAGAATGAGTGAATGAAGTCTTAATTGTTAAAATTAGTAAGCTTGAATTGCAAATTATAGATTTAAATGAAAAACTAAAAGCTAAGGAGGAGAAGTTATATAAGAGAGGGCAGACTGATCAAACGATTTTTCAAAACAAACCCTCTGAGACAAGATTTTTTAACCCTCGGGAAGGTTGGGGTATGAAAATCCAAATTTTTTAGGAAAAGCTTTATACTATACCCTAACTTTATATAAATTTGAATATCTTGATTGTGGTCCCGAGTTTCAAATTAAATTTACAAAATCTTCTGATGAAGTAGAAGAACAAGAGGATTTTAACAGAAAAAGAAAAAGACAAAATGCAAGTTCCATTTGATTATACAAATTTAAATGATAGCTATAAAACACAAGTCTCTGCACTTTCAACTGATTAWTTTCACAGTTATTCAAAAGCAGAGCTTGAATCTAAACCTGCTGAACCAAAATTTTATACTCCAACATTAATTTTAGAAAAACAAGTGGTTCAGTTAGAAAAGATTTTAAATGAAGAAAGGCTTTCATTTAATAAACAAAAGCAATAATTTCTAAATAAAATTGTGTAACACCCCATTTCACACATTGCATGTAACACATACTTCATACATAAGAATACATGTTTGTACACCACATAGGTCCCTTAGTACAAGAATTTATTAGTACATAATACATGGTCCAAAAATTCAAATTACAATTCTTTCACTATCCAGTTTCATCTATTAAAACTATACATATCATCAGCCATTCTTCATGCAGACAAACACATAGGGAATTTATCACATTTTCCATTTTCCCTTACCTTCTGCACTTCCTGCAATACATGTTTAAAATTACAAAACGAGGGTTAGACCGAAAGGTCTAGTGAGTTACCCCTTTTTATGTTATTGCAGGGTAAAAATTACCAAAACTTTTATGTAAAACAACTTTTCATATATATATATATATATATGTATAACATATATATATATATATAACATATATATATATATATAACATATATATATATATGTATAACATATATATATATATAACATATACATATATATATATATGTATAACACATATATGAACAAGTAAGAATGTAATACCAATACCATTTACTTTTCAAGCCAAATTCTTTGCTTGCAAATAACTCATCAATTCAAACAGGTATGTATTAACCAGGTATATCATAGTGTCATTTTTAAACCTTTCAGATTAAATAAGGTTTATTCAAAGTTTCAGGCCAAACCTGTTATCTTCTTCTCAATAACATCAAGACTATGATTTTCAATAAGAACCGTGATCCTAAACCTTTAAGTCACAAAGAAATAAAAATTCTAGACCACGGTAATCTTAATGGATATAATAGTAAGAGTTATATTACATGACACACATACAAATGCCACCCTTATATCTAAATGTACACCTCTCCTTGAAAAGCCACCCTTATCCCATATTACACCTCTCCTTGGTATGCCACCCTTATCCCATGGTACACCTCTCCTTGATATGCCACCCTTATATCCTCATCAAAATATTTCACAAACAATTCCATATAGAATAGACTGCAGTCAATGGAATATTATCAGTTCAAAATCACCTTTTATCAAAATTCTCACTTTATGATAAAAGTTAACAATTTTATAAATATTACGCAAGTCATAGTCCAAATCCGGTCAATCTAATCTTGGCCGGACTTCATTTCCGGTCAAGACTTGATTGGTTTAGTCAATCCGGACAATACTTCATCTTATCCCATTAAATACTTAGACAAAAAAATGTCAACCTTTTTTGTCTGGATTACTAATCTGGACAACACTATGCATATTCGTCTGATTTAAATAAACCGGTTACCTTTAATCGTATTCACACTTCTCCGACCAATGTAATCAAGCGATTTATAAAATTCAAATCTCATTGACTCACCACATCGTACACACTATGTGCGATTTAGACTAAACCGACTATAATATTCGGGTTATTATACTTTGGATTCTTTTGTTTGAATAATGAAGGGTATATATTAAGATTCTATTAATATAGTTAATTGAGGAGAAAAGGGGATAGAAAGAGGGAGTCAGCCCTCTTGCACTGCCCTTTGAAGAAACCCACTTACTATTTATAGTAAGGTTAAAAAGAAAGGGTTGGTCACTCTTTCGATTTTCTTGAAAAATCTTCTTTGCATATGTTCTTTATCGGCTAAAGAGGAAGGGGATTCAAAACTAAGATTTCGGTTGTAAGGTGAGTGTAATTTGTTTTGTATAATTAATTTGATGTATATAGTTTTGTTGTTAGTAGAATGACTTGTATTGAATTCCATTATATATGAGTGTTGATCGGATTAAATCTTAAACCGAACAAGGGTTGTCCGGATTCAACCTAAACCAGACAAGGGTTGTTCGGGTTATTCTTAAACCGTTCAAGGTGTCACCGGATTAGAGCTAAACCGCTCAAGGTGTCACTGGATTAGAGCTAAACCGCTCAAGGGTCGTCTGATTTATTGCTAAATCGATCAAGTATCACCCGGGTTCTCTATTTTCAAAGCATTGACTGGATTTCATATCCCGACAAGGTAACCGGATTTCATATCCGGACAAGGTAACCGGATTTCATATCCGGACAGAAGTGACCGGATTTCATATCCGGCTAAAGTTGACTAAATCCACTATCGCTTTTGGCTTAATCTGAAATTAGCAAGAGAGATGTAATGATGGTGTAACCGAGTGAGAGAAATAATCTATAATAAATATGGATAAAAAATGCTTATGACTGTACAGGTCTGTTTCTAAACTGCAAGTTTGGAATGTGAGTTGTTTGTATGAGTTTTGTACACTCACTAGACCTTTTGGGTCTAATGCTCACTTGTTGGACTAATCTGTTTTGCAGGTCATCATACATCACAAGACAAAGGCAAGGGGAAAGTTTAAGCAATAATATTTAGATGCCTATAAGTGTATTAAACAAAGTTTTTGTTAGCCTCTATTTTGTAAACAATATACCATTTTGTTATCAGTTGTGGTTGTTATATAATATTCGTTAGTGCAAATTGTGGGATGTTATAATTGGTATCAGAGCCTTAGTTTAAGAGATCTAAATATTTGGCAATACTTAGACTTAAACTAGAGGTATGGAAGGTATGATAATAGGTTTCACTGGGACTATGAACATGGGGAATATGTTATAGCTGAACCTATTATGAGAAAGTTATATTACATATGACTGATGTAATCATTATTTATGAATAGACCTGAGGATAAATGTGTTATCATGTTTTGTTTATGTGAATAATCATATATGTTTAAATGTGACAGAAAGAGACGTACACTGATAAATGGCAGATAATCCTAACCAATCAGAAAGAACCTCTACTGGTTATGGAAGAGGTCGGGGAAGAAGAAACGTAAGCCAAGGGGAAGACCCGAAAAATATGATGATAATAGAAACACGAAGTCGCAGCAGGGGTCGAGGAAGAGGGAGAAGTACTAGACAAGAAACTCGTATGGAACAGGAATTTTCGGCACAAGAAAGTTCAATGTTCGGCCGTGGAACAGGGAGAGCAAGGGGTGGACATAATATACCTGATCCTGGATTTATTACACAAGAAATGTTGGCTGCCGAATTGGGAAAATTCCAGGAAAGTTTGGTAAATTTATTGGGACGCTCGACACAAAATAATCCAGAAGTAATAAGGGATCCTGACTATGAGGAGGAAGCCGGAGCTAGTACACCGGCAACAGGTACATCTGTGCCCCCTTACTTCATCCTCAGTTCATAAAGGAGGGGATATTAAAATGTTTCTTGCCTGTAAACCTCCTAAATTTTCTGGGGAACGTGATCCTGTCAAAGCCATGTGTTGGCTTAAAGATACTGAATTAAGTCTGCAATTCAGTAAAAGTGCAGAAGAAGATAAAGTCATGTTTGCTGTATCCCGTCTGAGGTCAAGTGCTTTATACTGGTGGGAGGTTCTATCAAGTTCAGATCCAAACATTCAGAAAACCATGTTATGGGAGGAATTTGTGATAAAGTTTAAAATGCAATATTATCCTGAAGCAACGGTGCGAAAGCTAGAAGATGATTTTCTTCGTTTAGAACAAGGAAACATGTCAGTTCGTCAATATATAGAAGTTTTTATGGAACAATCTTGATTTGCTGAAGCCTACATCATATCTGAAAACAGTAAAGTAAGAAAGTACATTTGGGGTTTGGAGTCTAATCTTCGAAAATATGTGATATCTAGAAACCCAACGACATTTCAAGCAGCAGTTGACGTTGCCGAGATATTGGAACAAGACATCAATCGACAACCACACGAAAGGGTTGGAGATAAAAGAAAGGGGGAAACTACAATGACTGATTTCCGTAGAGCAAGGTTTATGGAAAGTTTGAATCGACTAGTCCCAAGGTTTGTTGATAAGGCATGCACACGATGTCACAAGATACATCAAGGAAATTGCAATACCGAGTCACGGGTATGTTTTAAATGTCAGGAACCAGGACATATAGCTCGAGATTGTCGCATAGTGCAAATATTTTTTACTTGTAATTCCTCTCAACATGTAAACGTTGATTGTTCGCAAGCTAAGGGACGAGGGTCTGATTTTGCGGGTGGTCGAGGATCTGGATACTCAAGGGGCAGAGGATTTGGTTATGTTTCAACTGGTCGTGGGTCAGTAGTAAATCATATTAATCCAAATGGTCAAGGAGAGGTAAGATATGGGGAGTCAAATGCTAAAGGAAGAGCCTTTCAGATGACGATAGGCGAAGCGAAGGAACATCCTGAAGTGGTGACAGGTACATTCCTTGTTAATTCTGTATGTGCCAAAGTTTTATTTGACTCGGGTGCAAATCGTTCTTTTGTATCACCATCGTTTGTTAATTGAGCACATATAGAACCTAAAGCATTGAGTAAGGATTTAATTATGGAAACATCAAACGATAGTGAAGTTTCGGTTAAGGAAATGGTAGATGAATTCTTATAAGTATAGAAGGGTGTGAGGTGCCTATACAATTATTTCCTTTGCCTTTAAGGGAATTTGATATAATTATAGGCATGGATTGGTTAGCTAAAAACCAAGCTAACATAGTCTGTGATGAGAAGATAATCCATATAGACTTACCAGAAAAAGGAAAGGTTGTAATTTACGGGAACCGACGAGATCGGTACTCCAGCCTTATCTCAGTTTTAAAGGCTTGAAAGTATGTACAGAAGGGATGTGTTAGTTTTCTTGCCTACGCCATTGACATGAACAAAGAAAAGGGAAAGGTGGAGGATATCCCAGTCGTAAGAGAATTTCTTGAGGTATTTCCAAAAGACTTGATAAGTCTACCATCGGGTCGAACGATTGAATTCCAAATTGAATTACTTCCTGGAGCAGCACCGGTTGCACGTGCACCATCTAGATTAGCTCCTTCTGAACTAAAGGAATTAATGCCTCAATTGAAAGAACTGTTGGATAAAGGTTTTATCCAACCAAGTACTTCTCCATGGGGTGCGCCGTGCTAGTTGTAAAAAAGAAGGATGGATCAATGAGAATGTGCATTGATTATCGAGAGTTGAATAAATTAACAATCAAAAATAAGTATCCTCTCCCTAGAATTGATGATTTGTTTGATCAATTGGTTGGGGCTACTTATTTTTTGAAAATTGATTTACGATCCGGATATCATCAGTTGAGATTCGGAATGAAGATGTGTCGAAAACGGCATTCCGTTCACGTTATGGTCATTACGAATTTCTGGTTATGCCATTCGGACTCACAAATGCGCCTGCAGCCTTTATGGACATGATGAATAGAGTGTGTCGTCCCTATCTTGATAAATTTGTGATTGTCTTCATTGATGACATTTTGATACATTCTCGGTCGGAAGGAGAGCATGCTCATCATTTGAGATTACTCCTGGAATTACTGAAGCAAGAAAGACTGTATGCTAAGATGTCGAAATGTGAATTTTGGCTGCGAGAGGTTCAATTTTTAGGACATGTTATTTTGAAAGAAGGCATTAAAGTAGATCCTCTTAAGATTGAAGCCATTGAAAGATGGGAGCCCTAAAGTCTCCAACTGAAATTAGAAGTTTTCTTGGATTGGCTGGGTATTATCGTAAGTTTATACAAGATTTCTCTTGTATAACTACTCCATTAACATAGCTGACAAAGAAGAATGCAAAATATGAGTGGGATGAAGCACAAGCTCAGGCCTTTCAGACGTTAAAAGGTAAGTTATGTAATGCACCAAATCTATCCTTGCCAGATGGGATGGAAGATTTTGTAGTTTATAGTGACACGTCAAATATGGGTTTGGGTTGTGTACTGATGCAACGTGGGAAGGTAATTGCTTATGCTTCAAGGAAGTTAAAAGATCATGAAAGATAGTATTCTACACATGATATGGAATTAGCAGTTGTGGTATTCCCTTTGAAGATATGGAGGCACTACCTATACGGAACGAAATGTCAAATTTTCACATATCATAAGAGTTTACAACATCTACTCCATCAGAAAGATCTGAATATGCACCAGAGACGATGGTTGGAATTGGTTAGTGATTATGATTATGATTATGAAATTTTGTATCATCCAGAAAAGGCAAATATGGTAGCCGATGCTTTAAGTCGACAAGAGAAAAGTGGAACTATCAAGGCTGTAGCTTTACGAGTCGAGTTACTACCAAGTATTCAAGAAGAACTGCAAGAATTTCAACATGAGGCTATGAAGGAAGATAAGATTAAACAAGAAAGATTGGATGGATTAATATCTGAATTTGTGAAAGATGGCAGAGAGTTTTGGAAATTTCAGAACATAATTTGGGTACCATGCTATGGTGGTCTCAGGAAACGTGTGACATCCGTCATTTTTGGAGCGTCAGGTTAGCACCTTTATAGGGTTTCTATATTTAGAATTATATTTTATTAGGATCTAGTCATGTTGATTAGAATTTATCTGGCTTAGTTCCCAAAATATAGTCCAGAAAACCTTGTTTCGACGGATAACTGATAAAGTTAACTTATGTAATGCCAAATATATATTTAAAAAATGCTCCAACTATAATAAAGTTGATATTACAAAGTCCAAATTAAAATATAAAAGTTTCATTTGAATATCAAAATAATTTTACCAAAAATGTGGAACTTTGATTTAATAATGATATTTTTATCAATGTTTGATAAAATGTATTTTTGTTATAATTTAAATGGGTTTTATTTTGTTTAAAAGAAAAATAAAATTTTTTATTGTTATAGACTTGGGCCTTAAGAGGCCCGCCCTTTTATTCACATTTAAAACACATATAAAAACTCCATTTCTTTTGAAATCTTCATTTCCTCCTCCACTCCAACCGAAATCACCCTCCAAAACCCCTCAACTTCCATCATCTTGAAGAACATCCAACGCTTCAAGTAGTAGCAAGCAAAGGTAATGGACTCGTTACATTATCCTTATTTTTTTTGGGCATGATTTCTCATCTTCTACACTTTTCTTCTTTCTTCTTCTTATAAACAAACTTTCTGGAGAATCTAAGATGAGAGATTATTCATCAAGGACATGAAAATATCCTCAAAATGATGATAATCTATGATCTACAAACATTAGAACTCAAGAAAAGTTGGTAAAAGTGCTTGCATGTGGGTTTTTGACCATAAAAGGGGTTGTTTGGAGCTGACAGATTACTACCTAGTAGTTATGTCGCCCATTTCTCCCAAAATAATAGTCCAAATGCTACGTTTTTTTATAAAATGAATTTTAGTGAGTTAGGGTTCTATCCCTACTGGAATCACATAAAAAGAGTAAGTTTTGAACCTTCAAATGTTTAGAACAAAATAAGTGTGCAACAGCACACTTGACAGTAGGTAAAACCTACTTTGGACGACCATATCTCTCTGGATATTCCTCCAAAATGGTCTATATTTCTCCTAGAACTTATTTTAATGAGTTATCTTTCTAATGCATATGGTCTCACTCAAAAATATTAAGTTTTGAGCCTTCAAATTCTTGATGGAAGATTATGGTGCAAAAAGAGCAATGCTGACAGAATCTTGCAAGCATTTTAAAACAGTCATATCTCCTTCAAAACTGAATAAAAATGGGTGATTCTTTTTCTGGAAGTTAGGCTTATGTGTTAACTTTAAAATGAAGTTAAAATCACTAAAACATGATGAGTTTAGCCCCCCCAAACGGCCATCACTTGAAAAGTGTGCAATCTGTCTTGGGGACTGTGTCACTCAAAGTTGAAGGGTAATGATGAGTGCCTTAAACCTATCCAAAATTCTTGAAATTTGGGAAAAATCTGTTTAACTCATTACTATTGATGATATAAAAATTTGGACTCAAAAAAAGTTATGGAAAATTCCTTTTGATAGTGATTTGTGAGACCAAAATTCCAGAAACAGAATTTGCGTTCTGTCCAAGTGGTAACTCTATGTCCAAAGGACTTTGATTTTAAAATTTATAATTTCTGGACTATTCTTAGAGCAAATGATATAAGTATCAACTTTAATTCATAAAAACTCATTAGCATTACATAAGATATAATTTGACTTTATCTTTATCGAGACCCGATAGGTGATCTAATTATTGAATTTCGGACTGTTTAGGAAAGTTAGGGCGAACGTGTAGTGCTTCAAACATCATCAAATTCTTGGATATTCATCAGCAAACTTGTGAGTATTCACGGCCTCACTTTTAATGATTTTGTTTATTTAAACTGGGGGAAAAGCATGAAGTTATGCAAACTATACTGTTTATTTGTAAAACTGTTGGACTAAAGAACTGTTAAGTCAAGATTTGTTGAAGTCATGAAAAATTGACTGTATTGCACTA
>NW_020202321.1:17615-18531 GCF_001531365.2 Cynara cardunculus var. scolymus
GGGCCACCGCTGAAGTAGTACTGATACGAACCGTGGTAGCTAAGTGAGCGCGGGCCACTTTATGGTAGTTCGTAAAATAATGGGGCACATTGGTCAGGAAAGGCTCAGTAGCGTCTCAAGTTTTAAACATCGTTATAGATTTACATTTATCGTGTGCAAGTTTATGTATTAGTTTGCAAGAATTGATTTATGCATTGTAAATATTGTTGTGCATATGAAAACCCGTGAACTCACCAACTCTTTATAGTTGACGTTGTTTTATGTTTCATGCTTTTCAGGAAATAAGTAATCGATGAAGTTTTTGGAGCATAATTGTGTCGACACTAATTAAGTTCATTTTGTAACTTTTGTTAAGAATTATTCTAACTCCAACTTGGTTAAGGATGTTAAATTCGAATCTTGTAAAAATTGAATGGTGTTATTTAATATCTCTTGTTGTGACTACTTACCTGTTACATCTCGTGTTTCTACTTTAACAGGGTGTGACAGATTTGGTATCAGAACCTCAGTTATAGAGAACACCGGTTTTTCCTTAAAAACCTCAAACTATAACCAAATATTTTCAAAACAGTTTTCAAGTGATTTAAATATATATATGTATATATATATATACACACAAAGCGGGTCACATTATTATATGCCAATTAAACAAAGCCTGATCACCTATGTTTAATTTACATATAATAGAGGAACTTAATCAGTTGTATTAAAAATATGCTCCAATTAAGAAATTGTTGTGAAAAGCATGATTATGTGTGTGTTTGCATAAATTATGAATATCCATTGCCCTAGACCAACCAGAAGCGCTGGTTATAAGGACCAGAGGCGATGAATTAGAAATTCCTTATATTGCTAAGTATCCATGTTGAACCAAAAGCGCTGGTTAGAAGGACCAGAGGCGATGGATTAGAAATTC
>NW_020202321.1:18618-33120 GCF_001531365.2 Cynara cardunculus var. scolymus
CATGTTGAACCAGAAGCGCTGGTTAGAAGGACCAAAGGCGATGGATTAGAAATTCCTTATATTGCTAAATGTCCACGTTGAACCAGAAGCACTGGATAGAAGGACCAGAGGCGATGGATTAGAAATTCCTTATTTGTTGTCCATGTTGAACCAGAAGCGCTGGTTAGAAGGACCAGAGGCGATGCAATAGAAATCCCTTATATCGCTAAGTGTGAATGAGGAACCAGAGGTCGATGGACCAGAGATCCATTGATCTGCTAAGTATGAGGAACCAGAGGTCGATGGACCAGAGATCCATTGATCTGCTAAGTATGAGGAACCAGAGGTCAATGGACCAGAGATCCATTGATCTGCTAAGTGTGAGGAACCCGAGGACCGATGGATGAGTCATCCATTATTTTTCTAAGTATGGATGTTGAACCAGCGGCCGATGAAATAGAATTCCATTGGTTTGCTAAGTATGTATGTAGTACCCGAGGACCGATGGACGAGTCATCCATTATTTTTTTAAGTATGGATGTTGAACCAGCGGCCGATGAAATAGAATTCCATTGATTTGCTAAGTATGTAGAACCAGAGGACCGATGGACGAGAAATCCATTACTTTTCTAAGTATGTAAGTTGAACCAGAGGACCGATGAATTAGAACCCAAAAATTTTCTAAGACTGGTAATGCAACCAGAGGCTCTGGTAATACAACCAGAGGCTCTGGCCATCCAGAGGCTCTAGTTTGATTGCCACCCTTAGCCTTGCTTAGAAGCTTTTGTTATAACACTAAGCACTTATAGATGGTACATTTCGTAATTAAGATTGTTAATATCGCAGATCACTATGTCATCATCTGCTCCTAATGAATATTCGGCAGACGAATCTGGTTATGTGGTTAGCCGATCTAGAATGAACTCATCCATCAATGAAGAGGTAGACCCATATGAGCATGAGAACACAACGACTAGCGAGACACCTGCTTCATCACCTGTATCCATATTGCCCCCATCGGAGCCAGTGCCTGATATTCCACCTCAAACCTTTCATGGTCCAAGGATTAGAGTCACGTCTAGAAAAAGTGTTCCACTACCTCAGCGGGTGACTTTTGAGAATTCTACTAGAGTTAGAGGGGAGTCATCCCAACCACAGCATGGGAGCAGGACCTCTCAGGTAGTGACAAGAGTACCTGCATCCTACACTCAGGGCATGAATCTGGCTGAACGAGAGTGGGTGCGGAGAATCGCATCAAAGACTCAAACTCACCAGACCCGGCTGGGATACCACCACCACCACATTTTGAACAACCTATCAGATGTTATGGAAATGCACCACCAACGTATGATGAGAACCTCAGATGCCGTCATCGCTGCTAGATGGGAGATTAGGAGATTGTACAAGTGCCTGGTGGTGAGTGGGATGTCGATGCTGATGCTAGGAATGCTCATCGATTGGATGTTGCTTTAGAAATGATATCTATTGATAGAATATTTACTCCTTTGCATTGAAACCTAAGATCTTGTTTTGGTGGGCTGTAAACAACTATGAACTTATGACGTCTTTTGAGAAATGCTTATCTACGTCAAGCCATGGTTGAATATAAAATTATTCTGTTCGATTACGTAAATGCTTGAATGTTATCCACAAGATGAATATCCTTTGCATCATTTAAATGACTAGAAGTTATTATTAATGATATTGCCATGAAAATGACGAAATTCCCTTCTGACTTAGGCCTTAGAAAATGCCGCCAAGAAGAGAAAACCCTGAAGTTGCACAACTCGTGTCAGAACAACTCTTGGCCGCACTCCCCAACATTGTCAGCCAGGTAGCGGCAAGACTGAACTCTAACCAACCAACCAATTCTGAGCCTAGAACACCCAGGGAATGCACCTATAAATCCTTCAGATCCTGCAACCCAAAAGAATTCCATGGAACCGAGGGAGCCGTAGGATTATTAACTTGGATTGAGGGTATGGAATCTGTCCTCCATATCAGTAAATGCATAGAAGCAAACAAAATAGAATATGCTGCATGTTTACTGCAAGGTCGAGCACTGACATGGTGGAACACATTAGTTCAGACTAGGGGTCGGGAATCGGCTAACACATGGGAGGAGTTCAAGAAACTACTTAAGGACGAATACTGTCCAAGAAGTGAACTCTAAAAGTTGGAAATGGAGTTATGGAACCATGAGATGAAAGGGGAAGACATAGCTGCATATACTACTCGATTCCATGAGTTAGCAAATTTAGTGCCACATCTGGTTACACCCGAGGAAGTTCGAATCGAGAGATATATTTGGGGATTGTCTCCAGAGATTCGAGGAAATATCACCTCGGCAAACCCAAAGACCCTTCAGGAGGCAATAGACATTGCTACCAAGCTCACAAATAATGTTGTTCGGTCCAGAGAATTCACCAAAGGAAGGAGAAAGATGGAAGAACATGGGAACCAAAGATCTGGGGGAAGATTTGACAACAATAGGATAGTAGTATGAAATTTTGGGGTACAGACCCAGGTGGTAAACCAAGGAAGCAAGCCTAAGTGCAATAAATGCAAATATCCGCACTGGGGGAATTGCATCATTTGTTAAAGATGCCACAGAGGGGGTCATTCCACAAAGGATTGTCGAAAGCGATTGTGTTTTGATTGTGGCAGTCCAGACCATATAAGAAATGTTTGTCCAAAGAGAAAACAAGGAACAAATGCTAACCAAGCCCGACCAGCCAATCAAGGAAACCCAGAAAGTCAAGCACGAGGTCGAGCATTTGAGATTGGAGCAAAGAAAGTTAGGCATGATCCCAATGTGGTTACAGGTACATTTTTCTTGAATAATGAATTTGCATCGGTATTATTTGATTCAGGAGCGCCTCCCACGTTTGAAAAGATAAGCTCAGAGGCGGTGACAGTTATTGTGGGTGACAGCTTTTATTAAACAATTAAAATAAACCTTACGCCTTCTTTTTAAAATAATATATTTTAATATTCAAAAGCAACAAGAAAAATTTTCAAGTGTAAATGCTCTGGTTCGAGACAAAGCAGTAAATAAAACTTTGAACAACCGAATGCTTTTATTGAAGATGATGAATAGTTGAAGAATAAAAGTAATCTCACTATAATTTGCGTATAGTATAAGTCGGCTCCTTCTGGTATTTTGAACCTGAGGCGGAGGCCTCCTTTTATCCACCTAGGTCTAACTAACTACGCTATAAATTAGGCGTGGAACTTTGAGCTGACTAGTCTTCATCCTTATCTTTGACTTTCCTTGATTAGCGGAGCAGACTTGGTCAAGCCGCCTTTAATCTGTTAGACGCTTGTGAGAATGTCTGGGCTAACGCGTGCTTTCTGTGAATAAGGTAGCCAGATGCACTGTATGAACATACAGAAGCTCTGCATGTACTATGCAGAGCTTCTGCATATGCAGAAGCTCTACATGTACTATGTAGAGGCTCTGGGTCTTGGAGTTGTTTCTTTGAGTCAAGCACTTATGCTTTTTTTGGCGCACAGCACTTGAACGTTCACGGAGATAGAGCTCTGGCTCTGTATAACAGAACCTTCACTCTGAGTAAGAGCTCTGGTCCTTGATCCTCTGCATGAGAGCTCTTAGCCAGACAGCTTCAATAGACTAAGTCCTATTGACTAGAGCAAGATACTTCTTATTTACACTTTTACAAGTTTGGGGTCTAAGACATTCCATTATGGTCTTCTCAAGGAAGAAGTCTATGTTGCTCAACCGGAGGGTTTTGTGGATCAGTCAAAGCCGGATCACGTATATATCCTCGACAGAGCCTTATACGGTCTTAAACAAGCTCCGAGAGCCTGGTATGACATCTTATCAGAATTTCTGGTAAAATTAGGCTTCTCGAAAGGTAATATTGACGCAACCCTTTTCATTAAAAAGGAAAAGTCGGATATTATTTTGATACAAATTTATGTAGACGACATAATATTTGGATCTACAAACCCAAAATACTGCAAAAACTTTTTTGCCTTAATGGTTTTGCATTTTAAAATGAGTATGATGGRTGAGATGAACTTCTTTTTAGGTCTTCAAGTAAAACAATTATCTTCGGGTATCTTTATTTGTCAAAAAAAATATATTTTTGATATCCTGAAGAAATTTAGTTTGGAAATTTGTTCATCTATAAAAACATCTATGGCTCATGGAACGAAAATACATGCTGATCCGTCTGGAAAAACTGTAGATCAGAAAACATACCGAGGCATGATTGGTTCTTTGATGTATTTAACGTCTTGTAGGCCGGATATTATGTTTTCAACACATCTTTGTGCCAGATATCAGGCTAATCCAAAGGAGTCTCATTTAAGTACCGTTAAGCGCATTTTTCGCTATCTGAAAGAGACTGCTAATCTTGGACTCTGGTATCCCAAGGGTACTAGCTTTGAACTAACAACATACTCAGATGCAGATTATGCAGGTTGTATGTTGGACAGGAAGAGTACCTCAGGGCATTTACAATTTCTGGGAGATATACTAGTCAGCTGGGCTTCAAGGAAACAAAACTGCGTATCTATATCTACTGCTGAAGCAGAATACGTAGCTGCTGCTAGTTGTTGTTCTCAAGTATTATGGATGCAGACACAACTCAGAGACTACGGTTTTATTTCAATAAAATATCTTGTAATCCTGTTCAACACACTAAGACCAAACATATAGATATCCGGTATCATTTTATTAAAGATCATGTAGAAAAAGGAATTATTGAATTGTATTTTGTAAATACATAATTTCAATTAGCCGACTTATTTACGAAAGTTTTAGATGAAAAACGCTTCAGCTTTCTCGTATCTAAGTTAGGCATGCTAAATTTGAAAATTTGAATTTTTCTTAAAAACAGTTCAATTTATTGAACTGTGTTTAATTCAAATTCATTTATTCAGAATATCTGTATTTTTTATTACAAATCAATATTTCATTTTTTTATGTGATTTTAAATTATTTGATCGTGGAAATCTATATTTGAGGAGGAGTGTGGAATATTATCTGTGTTTTAAATGATTCATATTTTGAGGGGGAATAAAAATATCTGTATATACTAACTGGTTAAAATTTTCTATTATAGGTTTTTGAACAATATCTAATTTTTGAAAGATTTAAGAATTTAAAAGAATAAGTGTTTGGCCGATTTAGACTAATCCGGACAACATTTTGTCCGATTTATTACATATCCGGACAAAGCAGTGTTCGATTTAGGCTAATTCGGACAAAAGGCTATTCGATAAACTTTTATCCGGATAAGATTAGATGTGATTCTAAGGAGTTGTGAGATTTAGTAAATCGCTTGATGATATTGTCCGATTTCTTAAATCGCTTGATCTTTGTGTGCGTCCAAGTGTCTAAATCGCTCATCTCTTTGAGTGATTTCTCTTTAAATTGCTTGTTCCTTGAGCGATTTATGTTTATATCGTTTATCCTTTGAGCGATGTTCCTTGTAAATCGATTGACTCTTGAGCGATATTTGTCTAAATCGCTTGTGCCTTGAGCGGTTTATTGTTCGATTTAAGACTTGGTGTTGAGAGTATATTCTAAATCGGACAACCCTTGTTCGATTTATCTTAATCCAGATAAGTTTTGAGCGGATTTGAAGCTGAACGGTTTTTGATCCTTCTTATAAATACTCGCTCGTTTTTTAACTTTCACTTTTTACTTTCACCGTTTATCGCTCGTACTATTCATTGTCGTCTCCAATCGCTTAAATTGCTTGTGTTCTTCAAGACTTCAACTCGATCTCTGTTTCTTTTCATCTAAAATCTAAGGTCTTAATCGTATATCTTTTGGACTAGATCTTTCATTTGGACTGTTCATGGATTTAATAAGTAATAGAAATAAAATCTGAACATTAATCGATAGACTTAAATGACAAATCTGAATAAATGTGGAAATCTCGATTTCTAATAAACCGCTTAAAATCTTGATAGGTTTTTGTTTTAGATTGTTAATCAGGTGTTAAGTTTTAGGTTTTATTAGTTTTGATCGATTTAGGTTTAGTTTTAGGTTTATTTTAGTCGGCTTAGGGTTTAGTGTTTTGATCGGATTGTTCACCGGAGAAGGTGACCGGATGTTAATCCGATCAACCTCAATCCGGGTGATTTGTCCGGTTTAGGGTTTTAGACTTAGATTTTTGTTTTTTTTTCTTTTGACCGGATTTCTAATCCGGGTAGATTTTGTTTTAGTTTATTTCTTTTTCTCTAATTTTAGTTTAAATTTTTTTTAGATTAATATTAATTTTCTTTCTTTTAGAATTTTTTTTAGCTTAATAATTTTTTTTTAGAATTTTGTTTTTTAGTTTAATTTTTTTTAGGATAATTTTTTTTAGGTTAAATTTCTTTTTTCTTTCATATTTTGTTTAGTTAATTTTTTTAGTTTAGAATTTTTTAGTATAGTTTAGTTTTAGTTTGAGTTTTTTTAGTTAATTTTTTTTAACTGTTCAATATTTTTTTAGTCTTTAATTTTTTTTAAGTTTTTCAATATTTTTTTTTAAATTTAAGAAATATTTTGTGTTGGTTTTTGGATATTAGCATTCTATTTTTTCTAATCTGGATCTAACATTTCTGATTTTTATAGGTTAAAATGGCTGAACAACATAATCAGTCTGACGAGGAATCTCATATTCCTTCCGTCAGATCTAACAACCTAAACAACCCACCCAGCCATTAAACAACCCAATACCAGAAGAATCTCTACTACCTCAATGCTTTTATCTTGAGATCAAACCCAAATAACCACCATTTCAACTTCGAAATGCCCTCTAAATACCAAATAATACCAGAAATACTTGGTGGACATCCCATTTCTTATGCTCTTTCAGCCAATATTTCTGTCCCGATGATATACTTGCAACAACTCTGGAACACTCTAACTCTTTGAAATGTCCAAATTCATACAAAACTGATCATGATCTTCAAGAAGTTATGAACAAGATGAAGAGTAGAAAGAATAGATCACCAAATGTCTTGTAAATTGCTTGAGAAAGAATTACAACTCTAATATGAGAATTACAGATTTGTTTATGACTAATTACAAAGCTAAACACTATTTATACTAAGGAAAACATTAAACTAACTATTACAAAGCATATAAAATGGAGAACTTGAATACAATCTTTAATGCACATACTTGAACCCAACATTCTCCCCCTTTGGATTCAAGTTTGAACTCTCGTAAATCTTGTCTTTCTGAGTCCGAGAAATTTCTCCAGCCTCCTTAGAGCATTACGATATTGAATCTTTTCCTCGAGCAGATTTATGGCATTGATCAACAAATATCTATCTTTTGAGCTCATCCTCTCCGACTTTGCAGCTTTGTCATTGTTTACTCTCTTTAAGTCAAGTGCTCGTCTCACCAGTCTAATTGTACTATCATAATACTTGTTTAGCTCGTTGAATCTCATAAACTTCTTTACTTGATGATCAGCAAAGTATATAACTCCGAACTCTGGTTTTTCAAGAATCATGTAAACTGGATAGGCATCAATGTCTTCTAAGTCTTGATCAGGTCTCTTTAGATTGATGATTCTTTGATTATCTTCAAGACCCATCTGAACATCTATAACCATAGCCACCTTAACATGACTCCGCATAAACCTTTTAATTGCACTGAGGGCAATAAGAGCTCCATCTTTCCTGTTTGTCATGTTCCGGATCTCACAGTACATATACTCCAAGTCTTCTAAGTATGAGAAATCAACTTCACTAAATCTCCAAAATTTACCATCTTGTCGTGTCACTGTGAAGACAAGATACCAGACTCTGAGAAGTCTTTGAGCATCTATCTGTTTGATTGACACAACTCGATGTTTGGTCCTTACTTCACTGATAGGTAGACGCTTGGCTTTCAGAAAGTGCTTGTACTCCAAGCGATAATCTTTGGTTTCCTTGTGGATACCAAGAACTTTATCACCACTTAGAGCTTTATGATGTCGGAGGAAGATGCCAAAGTAGATGTCTTCAAGATACGGCTCTCGGATCCTAGCCCTATCATATCCTGGAAAATTAGCTCAAATCTCAAAAGGAACATAATTCTTCATGAAGATCTCAGTTGAATCAAAAGGCTCTCTTGGAGTAGGAGTATCAGATACACCAGCTTCAACTGTAGTGGAGGATTCTGGCACTATCTGACGATCACCTTGGAATGGAAATACTGGGTCTTCATCATTGATATCAGCTTCAAAGTCAAAGTATAGCCCATATGACTCGTCAATATTCTCAATGTCTTCTCCAAAATCTTGCTCTCCACCCAGTATAGAAGCAAACACGTCATTAAACTCGACATTGGCAGACAAGTCCAATAACAACCTTGTTCCTACTATGGAGTCCGCCGGATTTTCAACCACTGGTTCGATTGTAGGACTTTTCTCCAAAACATCCTCATCTTCAATAATAATTGCCTCAATGATTCTTTCCCTTGTAGATTCTGGAGCAGAACCTTCAATATTCACGTCTTGAGAAGATGGCTCTCTTGCAACACTAAGAGCTTGAGCAGACGACTCAGCCACCCTCTGTCTTTTCCTCTCCCCCTCATGATGATCTGGATCTTCCAAGTCATCATGCCTTCTTTTGTGTGAGGTGGCCTGAGCTCTGCACGTCTCTTCCAAGGTAGATACCCGTTCAAAAAGGGCATCCATTTAGCTTTTAAGATCTTGGGTGTTTGATGTGATTAACTTACTAACTTTGGTGAAGCTAGAAGCAACCACATCTTGAAATGCCAAAAACTCTGAGGCTCAAACGGGAGGATTTTCATCAATCTGTTGTCGCAAGAGCCCAACCAAATCTGCATCTTGTGCATCTGGATTTTGAGATGGCATGAACTTAGCATAAAGCAGCGATTTGAGTTCGTCCACCATTTGCTCTTGTACCGTCGGAGGCTCAGGTACAGGCGATGGTGATGGCGCAGATGGTTGCTCTTCTACAACTTGCTCTTTCCCCTTCAATAGTCTTTTCAAACTCACAATCTGTGCATCGAAGTTGTCTTGAACAGCCTTTAGGGAGCCGTCCAAGTATTCCCTTGACACAAAGTCCGGTAAACTAACACCTGGATCACTTAGATTACCAGTTGAAACAACAGTTGAGTAAACTGTTGTGCCTACGTTCAGTGTTGGCATAGTGATAGCACTGGTAGGACTTCCGACCGGTCCTTGTGGGAGGTCAATTGACACCACTCTGGTCGTTACGGCTAGTTCACCAAGAACTACAATTTGAGCAACAGATGCTCGAGACTCATGTGTACCTATGTGTATCGGCTCTAGACTCAAGGTGCACAGAATCGAAGTCGTAGGCTGGGGAAGCGACCTACTTGTTTCAATAACTACATTCTTCAAGTGAGAAGTAGATAGTAAATGTGCTAAATCCCCGTGTTGAACTGAAACAGCTGGTTGTTGAGAACCAGTTGAGTGGTCGGGTTGGGTATGCAAATGCATAGTTGGACTAGCTATGTCTTCTTCAATATCAACATTCAACGAATGAATGTCGATAGCAGATGTGGGTGCCCGGCTAAGTGTTTCCGCTAGGATAGAAGCTTGATATTGATTTTGTACTCCGCTCTCACCCTCACCATATTTTTCTCCTTCCCTATCACTCAACCTCTCAGCATTTTCTACTTCATCTCCCTCATCTCCTTCTCCTATTGAAACATCTTGTAGAATACAATCATATTCATCATATGTAGCTCCAAATTCATCAACATCGAATGATAATGAATGCAGACTTGGACAAGTCTGTGGAGCATCAAATTCTGGAAAGATCTCATTTATATCGTCAACCAATGCTCCTATTGGAATATTCTGTGAAGGAATCGGTTGAGCATGGTTATCAGCATCGTCATCATCATTATCATTATCGTCACTGTCACCCAGAGCTGCCTAATTGTCGGATTCAGTATCTTCTGAACTTGATGAAGTTATGAAAGTACTATCAGATGAAGTACTTTGCTGATCAGAGGCTCCCCGCTCCTGTTCACCCCTCTCTATTATATTTTCCCTTATCACACTGCCCTGTTCAGGTAACCTGTGTTCCTGAACTCTCTCTTCTACAGCTAACACCTCTCTCTCAGCTGAGGCATGGGGTGATCCTGGGGTAAGTTCAACCGGTTCTGGCTGAATTATAGGATCTATAACTCTCCTATAATCTATCACACATTGAGCCGTCTGATCAGCTAAGGCAAATAGCTCTAGTGGAATCTCCATGATTGTGTATCCAAGTCTTCGACTTCGGTATGCTGTCCAATTCTAGACATGACGAACGTCGGCCCCATTTCACTATTGGCTCTGGCCGGGATATCTTCATTTGAGTTCATCATTGCTTTTATGAACAGTTGTAGAAATCTCTAAAAAGGCATAAATTTTCTGGCTTTTGAAGGAAATGTCTTTGCATTCACGAGCTCAACCAGTTCATTCCAAATAACGAGGGCATAATTGTTAGGATCAAGCGCTTACCCACTACACCAAAAGCAATTGCCTTGGTGAAGGCGCAACCTTATTTCCTTTATAGCGTAGCAGCCAGCGCCACATTTTGATTTACGAAGATGCTGAAACCGTGACCAACAATCCCCCCCCCAGCATCTGCCGGTACTAATAAGAGCTTTGTTAGAAGTCAATGGCCGCGCAGCATGCCTTTCTCATAATTATGCACTCCTTGCATATTATGCACACCATGGGATTCGAACCCGTGACCTGCTCTGATACCAATTGTTAGGATCAAGCGCTTACCCACTACACCAAAAACAATTGCCTTGGTGAAGGTGCAACCTTATTTCCTTTATAGCGTAGCAGCCAGCGCCACGTTTCGATTTAGGAAGATGCTGGAACCGTGACCAACAATAATCATAGTTGCGTGAAAAGACTATCCCATGAAAGAACTTCAAGAATGAACTGATGCATGTATCTATTCCCGCAGTCTTGGAAGTCAGACATCTGTTCAGGATTGAGAAAAGCAGATGCCAGATCGATGGCAGAAAACGCCGTTTGAATTGAGACGGGTTAGTCAACTCTTGCGAGTATCCTAACCTTTTGATGTCACGGCATAATTGATCATCTGTAACGAACGTCTCAAATCCTGTAGAGCCTGGTCCGGGAAGACGTAGAATCCTTCTTAATCTTTTTAATGTCAGACGGCTAACATATTCATCCGCAGCTCCTTCGAAGTAAAAGGTGTCACCGTCTTTAGCAAGAGTTAGGGTACTCCAGAATTGTTGTAAATACACCATAGGAACAGGTGTATTTGCTGAAAGGGAGTAGGCAATGGGGTGTCCTCTCAGAATTTCTAGTATGATCTGGTATTCGGCTGGCATATCAAAACTGATGGAATGGTTATTGGGTTTTATGTCAAGATATTGGCACTGAGGGAAAAGTGTTTCAGAAGGTATGGGTTCATTTATAGGCTGAGGAGGGTTTTGGATATTGTCAAATCTGACAAAGGGAATATGAGATTCCTCGTCAGAGTGATGTTGTATGTCCTCCATTTACCTATAAAATATCTGAAAATATTAGAACCCATATTATTCATACAATGCAAATACTCAAAGTAAAAAAAATTAAGACATAAAAAAATATGAAGACAAAAGAAAAAAAATGAACCAAAAAAAATTTACTAAACAAATTTATTAAAAAAAATTCTAAACTAACATTAACAAAGAAATTTAACTAACAAAATTCTAAACAAAAATTTTAAAACTAAAAGAAATGAATTAAAAAAATTGAAACTAAAAAAAATTAAAACCAAAAACAAAATGTCAACCGGATTAGAAATCCGGTCAACTAAGGAAAACAAAAAAAATATTCTAAGTCTAAACCTATAAACGGACAACATCAACCGGATTATGTGTGATAACTGAATCTTGGTTATCACCTCAGGTAATGAATATGTGATTATTTGTTATATATGATTACGTGACAGCATGATAAATTGTTATATTTGATCATGCAAGTATGGGTATTTTATGTATAACCAGAAAAGCATAGATGTGTATACATGAGTTTGTATGTATTCATATGCATGAAATGTTATGTATGCATGCATGGGGAGGCATGCATAATAAGGGACTGTTAAACTGCCTTTCTTTTTATAGAAAGGGGTATAAATAGGTAGTGAGGGTTTCAAATAAACCTCTTGGCTATTTTGAAAGAAAAACCATAGTGAGATTTGAAAAAGAGTTTGACCGAATTGTTCTTGACCGGATTTCAAGATCAAGTTGATTTCAAGTGTTTGGTTTCAAAAGATTTAAGGTGAGTGATTAAAATGCTTTGAACCATTTTGTTTGCATCTTGATTTATGTTTTTAAAGTTTTATACATGTTTTAAGTTTAATGCGGCTGTGTTAAACGATTTATACATTAAACCGGATGAAGGATACGATTTAAGGTTTAAATCGGATAAGCCTTAGGCGATGTATTGTCCGGACTTGTTATCCGAACAAAAGTTTTGAAATTTATTCTAAGTGTTAAATCGGACAAGCCTTAGACGATGAGTTGTCCGGATTTGATAAACGGGCCAAGACTTGACCGGAGATGAAGTCCGGCCAAGCCATGTTGATCGGATTTGTACTATGCCTTGTACTTGATTGATAAAAATTATTATTTTATCATAAAATGGGAATTTTGATGTAAATGATTTTGGATTGATAATAATTCCATTGACTGCGGTTTATTTGGAATTGTTTTTGTAAAATCTCTTGATGAGGGAATAAGGGTGGCATATCAAGGAGTGGTGTACCATGGGATAAGGGTGACATATCAAGGAAAGGTGTACATTTGATATAAGGGTGACATTTGTATGTGTGTTGTATGATATAACTCTTTCTATTATATCCCTTAAGAYTACCGTGGTTGGGAATCTTTATTTCTTTGTGATTTAAAGATTTAGGATCAAGGTTCTTATTGGAAATCGTAGTTTGGATGTTATTGAGAAGAAAATAACAGGTTTGGCCTGAAAATTTTAAATAAACCTTGTTTGATTAGAAAAGGTTTAAAAGTGGCATTATATGAAACCTGGTTGATTCAAAGGTGTATTATTTGAATAGCTGAATGCTTGGCTTGAAAATGGGAATGAACTGGTAATATGCCCCATTTGTTCATATATTAAATATATATGTGAAAAGTTGTTTTATTTAAAAAGTTTTGGTGATTATCACCCTGCAATAACTTAAATAGGGTATCTCACTAGACCTTTCGGTCTAACCCTCGTTTTGTGATTTTAACTATGTATTGTAGGAGGTACGAACGGTAAGGAGAAGTGGAAAATGTGATATTTTCCTAAATGCTTATCTACATGAAGAATTGTTTATAATGTATAGTTTTGATTGATGAACGGTGATTAATACAAGAAATGTATTTTGAATTTTTGGGACATGTATTCTGTATGGTTAATTCTTGTACTATGGGACCTAAGTGGTGTATAAACATGTATTTCTTTCATATGAAGTATATATGTTACATGCAATGTGTGGTATGGGGTGTTACATTAGAGTTGATCGGAGTGATCTTCGGTCACCTTCTCCGGTGAGAAATCCGGTCAAAGACAAAACCCTAAAAACGATGAAAAAACAAATATAAACTAATCTTAACCTAATATGGTAAAAAAGAATCCACGATTAATCAAGACAACTTGTTTTATTAGAATCGATTTATTGAGTTTAGCGACTTTTTAGAATCAAACATATTACGGTTTAAATCAGATTCAAAAATTATTCTTAGATTCAATATTAATGATTTATTAAGTCCAAACAGTCAACATTATCCATAAGCTCGATATAGTCTAAAGAATGATATTCGAATAAGGATTAAACAAATGAAAACCTTAAGAAGAAATGGGATGAAACATATTGAAGGTCAATGTTCTTGAGTGATTAACCAGGGAAGGATGACCGGAGACGATGATGAACAGGAAATGAGAGTGAAAGTAAAAAATGAAAAGTAAAAATGAATCGATTATTTATAGTCAAAGTCAAAATGTTGGTCCCGTAAGGGTCTACAAGAATAAAAACAGTTTGTAGAAGGGGGGAGATGAATACAAACACAGTATTTTCAAATTTAAAATATATATTGATAGAGAAGATCAATACAGATTTTACAAGACTGTTTGCGGAAATATATGGTAAAGAAAAACCTATCTAAACAATCTTTGGTTACACACATATCTTTAGCAAATACAAGAAAAGAGATTGCTAAAAGGAAAATCCTTTACTTAAGCTAGAAGTTGCTTGAAGTAAGAATAGGGTTAGAGAGAGATACGCGCTCTCTACATGAAGAAGAAACAATTCTATTTATACCTAGTGCATTAAATGTTCATTTAATGCAATATCGTAGGTTTAGAGTGCGTGTCAAGCCTTAAGAGGAAGGCTTGTCCTTTGCTACAGTGAATAGTACAAAAGCACTATTTCTGAGCAGACATCCTTGCCTAAAGGTGGTGGACAAAGAGTCGACTAATCGGCTCCGTACCGTACTAACTTTTGCAAGGGTATGGGCTTGTCCTTTGTGTGCATAAGGACAAGACAACAACAATC
>NW_020202321.1:34730-35810 GCF_001531365.2 Cynara cardunculus var. scolymus
TTTTCTTCTTCTTTTTTTTTTAAAAAACAAAAATTAAAATCTCAAAATATATATATAAACATAACACACACACATACCCATACATATATATATATATATATATACTTGAAACCCGAATATTACAACATTCCATCCTTAAAAGAATTCTGTCCCAGAATTTCATTAAGTAAACAGATAAGGATATTTCATCAGCATTTTTGATACTGATTCCCAGGTAGCATCTATTCCCTTATGATAACGCCACTGAACCTTTACTAACCCAATTTCTTTGTTTCGTAGTTTCTTCACCTTGTAGTCAGTAATCTGTTCAGGGGTTTCTTCAAAACATAATTTTTCATCTACCTTTATCTCAGGTAATGGTACTGCCACATCAGGACTTATTAGACACTTCCTYAAATTTGACACATGAAACGTGTCATGAATTCCACTTAATTCCAAAGGAAGTTCTAATTTGTAGGCCACTTCCCCAACTCTTCCAATAATAGGAAATGGACCAACATATCTGTTAGGACTGAGAAATCAGTACTAATTGTATTCGTCTTGAAAGGTTTAATATTGTCTATAATTGTAAAAAGTCAGCGTGTTTGACTTTTCTTAGAGGTTTGACTTTGACTTGTCTTTGTAGTTTGACCATATAATTATGGTTTAGTCTTTGTAATTAGTTAGAAGTGAGCTTTATTGTAATACGTACATTCATAATAGAGGCTTGACCAGAATTGAGAGGATTGACTTTTCCTCTCAATATTCATATATGTGTTCTTGATGATATTAATGCAATATCAAGATTCTGCCATGATTGTTGTGATGAAATGAAGAATTGATCAGATATTGTGGACACACAATATCTTGGACTTAACTTACCTCTCTTTCCAAAACGTACTATTCCTTTCCAAGGTGATACTTTCAACATTACTCTATCACCCACTTGAAACTCAATCGGTTTCCGACGTTTATCTGCATAACTTCTTTGTCTATTTTGTGCCACTTTCATTCGTTCCCGTATTACTCCAATTTTATCTGCAGTTTGCTGAACTAACTCAGGCCCAACTAACTGTTTTTCACCTATTTCATTCCAACACA
>NW_020202322.1:0-1724 GCF_001531365.2 Cynara cardunculus var. scolymus
GGCTAGCTTTAATTTGGAAGAATTTTCAAGATTTAAAAACTTGGTTTGCTCTTCTTCGAACATCTTGAAAAACCGATTTCTTTCTTCTGTGAGCAGAATTACTTCTTTTTCACATAATGAAAGTTTTTCTTTAAAATTTTGATGCTCCAAATGACATGTATCGATATTTTCAAGGATCTCTAAGAAAAAATCAAAACAGTTAAAAGAGGAGGAAGTGGAAACCTTTTGATCATTTCTTGCAGAGGAGTCTGTCTCAACGTTAGCCATTCCACAGAAGAGTTCATCCTCTGTGTCTGAGTCTTCCCATGCGAGAAGACCCTTCTGATCATCATCGTCAGAGGATTCGTCTGTBACTAGCTCACTAGATTGAGCTAGTAGGGACTTCTGTTGGTAGTATTCAGCTTTCTTTTTGTAGAAGGCTGCGTCTTTTGGACCCCTCTGTGGTGCCTTTGGTCCTTTAGACTAGCAATCTGCAGCATAGTGGCCTGGTTTGCCACACTTGAAGGAGCCATCTTTGGGCTCTTCCTTCCTCTGTTCTTCAACCCTCTGAAAGGGCTTCTGTTCCTTCTCTTTCTTCTCTGACCTCTCTCCTTCTGTGAAGCTTTTGCGATTGAAGCTCTTGAACTCCTTCCTTTCTCCACCCTTCCTGAATTCTCTTGTTATCAAGGCAAGAGTATTCATCATCTCCTTCATGGAGACCTCTTCTTCCTCAGAACTGTTATCACTCTCTGCAACCAGCACCACCTTTTTCTTCTTCTTCTCCTTTACCTCCTTTCCCTTACCAGAGCACCCGTCCTCTGCAACTAGAGCCAGAGGGCCACCAAAGTTTTTCTTCATTTGCATGACTTGGGACTGTTGGCTTTTGAGAGATCCAAACAAGTCTGCTAATGTCCATGTTTCTAGATCCAGGATGGCCTTCATGGACATTGTGATATTCATCCATTCAGCCCCAAGGCTTTTCAAGAATTGTGAGTTATTTTCCTCTGCAGTTCTTGGGATGCCATACCTCTTACAATTGCTGATTAACGTGTTTAGCCTAGAGTATGTATTCAACAAAGACTCACCATCTTTAGCCTTGAAGCTGTAGTACTCTTTGATGCAAATTGCACGATTGTTCTTAAGCGTTTTTCTTCCACCTTCAATTTGCTTTTCCAGTTCTGCCCAGATCTCCATGGACAGTTGACAGTGATCAATACACTTGAAGATGTCATTAGGAATTGCCATAATCAATAAACGTTTACATTTGTTCCCCAAATCAAATATAATCTTGTCCTCGTCGCTCCAGTTTGCTTCAGGACGCGGTTCGTAGTGCTCAGGTATTTCAGGTGTGGTTCCAGTTGCTGGAACTCTAGGAATTAAATTCATTGGGACGTAGGGAGGATTGTACAGAAACTCACAGATTCTAGGATGAATCCCTTCGACGAAGTTCACCATTCGAACTTTCCACTGTGGGTATTCTTCACGAATGAGTGTGGGAGGTTTRGACTGTGAACCAGTACTCATAAAGGATGTATTGGCTATATTTGCCATTGAAGGAAGTAGAATCGAAAGAAAAGTGAGGAAGATTGATAAAACAATGAAAACAGGGTAACCTGGTGAAGAAGACGACTGTGTTCTTGAGCGAACGAGGGTGAATACCAAGAACAGAATAAATCAAATTAAAATTTGATTCCAGCTTTGATACCAATTGTAGGATCGATTAACTCAGTTTCTTGGTATAGATT
>NW_020202322.1:2169-6395 GCF_001531365.2 Cynara cardunculus var. scolymus
ACCAGTTTACAAAACCTCTGTGAGACACGACAGAGGTTCTGTCACTTGAGACTTGAACGCTTGAGCATCTTCTGCTGTTGGTCCTCTGTGGTCTTCTGTGACAGATCATCTTCTGTCAATACTCGCAGTTTACTTTTTCTATACTTTTACATTTAAGGAAATGAGAGCTAACAGATAGCTTGTATTTCTGTTGGCCGTGTGATGGCCTAGGACGAGGCGGTACTTGTGATATTTCAGCTATTAGAGATTGGTTAGCTATAAAGTCAGAATTAGAAATTTGCAATTGCTCAGGATACCCTTTTTTAGTTTCTAGGGTCTATTTTGGTGAAAAATGGGGTTGCTCCCTCGGCAAAACTAGGATCCTTATCTACCAAAAATTCGTATCTCTTGGAGAGAGGCGCAGAAGCTCTCCCTCTACCAATTGGGGACCTTCCTTCTCAAAACTTTTGTCGCTCCATCCCCGCAATGGCAAAGATCAATACCGTCACATGAATTGTAAATGCATGAATGTGATGTACCAAAAAATAAGAAGAAGGCGCAAGCAGTAGGACAAAAAGAAGCATCCCTCTGATCGAGTTCAAAAGATCAAGGAGAGCATGGACGCAATGTTTATGCCTACGCCCCCAGACAAGCCAATAAAGGACAAAGCAGACAGCGAGGACATTTACCAATTTCTCTACAACCTGCGAAAAGAGACACCGGTCCAGAAGATCAGTCTTCATCCAATGGTCCAAGAGAATATCAGGCAAAGGTTCCTAAATCGCTACACACAGCCTATCTCTGCAATCCACTTCGTCGATGGAATCAAGCAAGTCATCGACATCAAGAAGCGTACCTTCGCGAACAACCAGATTGTCTTCCATGAGTATATGGTGGAGAGGTCTCGCGGACAGATCTGCAGGTTCACAGATTGTGACCTTATAAATCTGAATCCGTGGGATCTTCTATCTCTGTATTATTTCACAGACCACAAAAAGGATAAGGGGCTTAAATATGTTGTGGCCAACTCTGCTATACGACAAACGATGATAGACCTACTCGACTTCAGATACAAGTTTGATTTTCAACTAGCTCTGGATCTAGGCGTGGATCAATTGACTGTCGCTGCACCAAATGAAGATCTGCAGTGCATCAATAGCATCCCCTCTTGGACTGTGTTGATGGAACCAGAAATGGGAGTGGTATTTCGAAATGCACAACAAAAGAAGATATTTTTTTTGAGATAACCAGAACTACAAGTATTCAAACTCTACCCTGCGCTACATCAGGGATAACCTATTCAGGAGTAGAGACAACTCTCCAGGAGCAAAGGAGCGAGCGAAAATCATCTTAAGGTCAATTCACAACATGCTAGAGTTTCGTGAACTTCTTAGGAAGTTCATCAGACTTCAAAATGTTTAGACCTTATCTTTTGTAATTTTTTTCTATCTTTAAGTCAATGTAATTTCCATTCAATCGTATTGGACTTTTTTAGATAGTGAATGTAAATCAGAGGTTCCTTTTAACCTCTGGCTTCGATTAGACTTTCTGTTTGTAATTCAAGTAAGAACCTGCCTTATTTACACTTAGGGGGAGATTGTTAGACTCCAACCTGTGAAAGTGTAAGTAAGAAGTCTCTTACTCTAGTCAATAGGACTTAGTCTAGTGAAGCGGTCTGGACTAAGAGCTCTCATGCAGAAGTTCAAGAACCAAAGCTCTTACTCAAAGAGTGAAGGTTCCATTCATACAGAGCCCGCGCTCTATCTCCGTGGACGATCAAGTCTTATGCGCCAAAAAGCATAAACGTTTGGTACAAGCTACAACTCCAAGACCAAGAGCCTCTGTATAGTACATGCAGAGCCTCTGCATAGGACACGCAGAGCTTCTATATAGTTCATGCAGAGATTCTGGTTACTTTCTCCATGGAACGCAGGTGCAAGTCCAGACATTCTCGCAAGCTTCTAACAGATTTGAGGCGGCTTGACCAAGTCTGCTCCGCTTTTCAAGGGAAGTCAAAGATAAGGATGCAGACTCGTCAGCTCAGTATTTCAAGCCTATTTTATAGCATAGTTGTTAGACCTAGGCGTATATAAGGAGGCTTCCTCTTCAGGTTCAAATAACCTGAGAGTGCCGACTTATACTATACCTAATTATTGTGAGATTACGATTTATTTGATTGTTCTTTACATTCATCAAATAAAAGCATTCGACATATTCAAGTATTTTCATTATTCTTATTTATTCTTTGAATATTTCGATTAATCATTCGTGGTACACTGTTTGTTTTCATTCCTATTATCTATAAACTATGTTTTCTGCAAATTAAGAGTATCTGGGTTCCAACATATAGTGTTCACTTCTATTGGTAAGCGCTTACCAGGTAAGCATTTGGGTAAGGCCCCTTAGTATATCAACACAAACAAATCCGGATGATGATTTCACCGGATATCAATGAATTCGAACAGTGTATTAACCGGATACACAAAATCAATCACAAACCACAAAATGCAATACAGATGGCAAATCTTAACAAACAACAAAACTTGATCGGATTTCTACAAACTCGGACAACACACAAATTCAATGACCAGATATGACAAATATGGAAAACTATCAACAAAAATTTAATGTCCAAATATCACTTAATCCGGATAATAGGCAAAATTCAATGACCGGATTCGCTCGATAAATTTCTTCAATGAGCGATGAATGACAAACACAATTTCTACCAAAAGTTCACCAAAATATCGATCAAACTCACAAATTTTATGAGTTTTTATGCGAACAACTTTTTAGAAACTTCAAAATTTCATCAAATTTTGACAAATAATCGATCAAATTCACAAATTATTTGAATACAAAGATTCTAAATAATAATTTGCACAAGATTAGCAACAAATCAAAGATCAAACAACAACAATTAGATGATTTTAGATGAAAAATTGAAGAATATGATCAAAAAATCTCAAGAACACTATGATGAACAATTTGAAAATGTGCAGAATTTCCAGATTTATGTGCGAATTTTCTCGATTTGTGTGCAGTTTTTTAATCAAAATCGCTGCAGTTTACTCTGATACCAAATGAGAATCCCAAATCTTCAAATCGAATACAATCAATCAAGAACATAAATTGAATATAGAGAGAATTTTCACCAAAGGATTTTTGTATTCAAAATCTTAAAAGTTACAAAATGATTACTACTGATTACTTTAACTAAAATTACAAGAAGAAAACTATTTATACCTAAAAAGCTTTGAAGACAAAATTACAAAATGGAGAAACACTTGTATACAACATTGAGCACAACTTAAACCCAACACATCATCGTTGATTCTTGTAGACATTTATGAAAGACGATGTAAACCATGAGAATAAATTTATAGCATTACTTAGAAAATTTCGTGTTGTAGATGATGATTTAGTAATAAATTTAAGAGAAGTGGTTGCAATTCAAGAAAAACAATGGTCGTTGTCGTGATAATTTCCACAAATTCATGAAATGGTTTGTAAGTTTTCTACATTGGGCAGGATTCGAAATATTTCACTATGGAAGAGAGTTATGGATTTGTCATCGATTTTGCCCCTATTTACACCCTTACCATCGCTATTTTGCATGTCGTATGTCATCATTGAAAGGTTATCCAACAATTAAAATTTATTCTTACTTTTCTCACAAAAAGTTATCGTCTCAAGAAATCAACCCCCCCCCCCACACACACACACATATATATATAGATATATATATATAGAGAGAGAGAGAGAGAGAGAGATGAGCGATCAAATGCAAACCACCCATATTTGTACAAACCGTGCAAACCACCCTTATCCGTCGATTTTATTGTTTAATTTAATGATTTTATTTCATGAAATTGTTTAATATTATGAAATTGCTTCATATAATACTTTTGTAGATGAAGTTGTTTCATATATCGTCATGAAATCGTTATGAAATTGTTTCATATAATACTTATGAAATTTTAATGAAACAGTTTCATGTATTTATTTAAAATTAATATAATGAAGATGATAATATCTATGATTAAACACCTTCCACAATAAAAATGATTAATCAACCTCTCAAAATTACAAAAAGAAATGAAAAAACTAGAACAAAATAAAAAATTATGATTGGTTGAATGCGGTTTGTACAAATAACATGGTTTGCAAAGTAAACCTCCTCTCTCTCTAGAAGGTACTCGCACAATGCAGCGAGATAAATCTTCATTTTAATGTTTAGTTTTTAT
>NW_020202322.1:6955-10353 GCF_001531365.2 Cynara cardunculus var. scolymus
ATTTTCATGAGAATTTGATAAAGGACAACTTTTTCACACAATATAATGTAATATTTATTATCAAATATGTGAATATAACGTTATACTGTGTGAAGGCAACCAAAATACAACATTCATAGAGAATAATGTAACCTTACATACTACATATGTCAATATTACAACTTTCATAAAAATATAACATAATATTTACACAATTTAAAGGTATATTCACCTTCTCACGAAAAATAAATAATGTATTTGTGTATATGCATGCATGCATGCATACATACATACATACGTACATACATACATATATACATGCATGCATACATGCATACATGCATACATGCATACACACACATAGTTGGGATCATGTGAAAACAACTTTTTGGATAAGTTATTTTTTGATCCAAGAGATAAAGCATGGACTTATGGCTAACAACAAATAATGATTAGGCTCGTGCTACATTTATATTTTATAGATAATAAGGGGTTGTGTGTTTACCTCTTAATAGTTCCATTAAAAAGCAACATCTGAATCATTAAGAGGTGAATCTTGTTTGGCAAAAAAAAGTCTGCCTCTTAATGGTTTTAAAACTCTGAATAATTTTGTATCATGGATCTCCCTCAACCATTAAGAGCCCATATTTCATTGTACACAATTACCAAATAATTATATTTCATTTTACATTATATCATGGGAGTCTGCTAATCATTTTGACCACTTAATCATTCAGCAATTACCAAACAACCCTAACATAACTTATCTTAAACTTTTTTAATAAACAATATAGAAATCGTGCCAACAATACATCCACTAGCACACAAGTTAAGTGCTCCAAATCTAGTTTGGTCCAAAATTTGTATCTCGTGCGTACGCTCATAGAGAGAGCCTTTTAATCACAGGGATTCAAATATAAAAACCATGAAATCGTGCCAACAATACATCCACTAGCACACAAGTTAAGTGCTCCGAATCTAGTTTGGTCCAAAATTTGTACTTCGTGCGTACGCTTATAGAGAGAGCCTTTTAATCAAAGGGATTCAAATATAAAACTATGAAATCGTATGTTGTGAAGATAATTAATGGTCGGTGAGTTCATAGCACAAATTGAACCACAGGGACCCAAATTGCACAAACCTTCGTAGTTGTGTGGAAACTATACAATGACTTGCATAGAGTGAAACCACGGTTCCGAATTGCACAAAACGTAATAGTTGTGTGACAAACATCCTATTTTATAGCGACTCCCAAAACCCTAACGGACTCGTGGCAACTGCACGAAAAAACACAAAACCCCAGTTCTTCGATTACATATTCGCTCCAAGGTGGAGGCACTGCAATTGATTGTTTGTCTGAGGAGAAGGTATGTTGCGAAGGAATGTGAGGTTGAGAAGGGAGCATCTGTGCAAAAAAAGTTTGGAAGGCAAAGAACATTTGCTTTACGAGAAGAAGCGTAAAATCGAACAAGCTCTTCGATTACATATTTGTTGTTTTTGTCAAATGCTTTATAATATATTATAGATATTGTGACATTCGTCATTATTGGTGCATCAGGTTAGCACCTTTGTAGGGTACCTACATTTAGAGCTATATGTATTTAGGATCTAGTCATGATTGATTGGGATTCATCTGGCTTAGCTCCCAAAAGTGTAGTTCAGTGAGATTTATTTCGACGATTAACTAATAAAGTCAACTTATGTAATGCCAGAAATATTAAGAAAATGCCCTAATATAATAAAGTTGATATCTCAAAGTCCAAATTAAAACATAAAAGTCTTAGGTGAATGTCCAAATAAATTGACCAAAAAGGTGAAGTTTTGATTTAATAACAATAAAAATATATTTTTTATCAAAATGTAGTTTGGATAAATTTAAATGGGCCTTAAATTGTTTAAGAGAAAAATAATTTTTAAATGGACTTGGGCCTTTGAGGCCGGCCCATTTCCTTTTTAAAATCCCACATATAAATACCTCACATTCTTTGAAAACTCTCATTTTTCACCTCTCACCTTGCATAAACACTTCTCCCTAAACTCTTTCTTTCTAAATCGAACGCTTTCAACCGAGTTCGTCTTCAAGAAATCTTTAGAAATCCGTCAATCTTGAAGAATATTCAAGATTTCAAGAAAAAGGTATTAGCCTAGTAATCTTATCTTTATGTAATAATAAAGATTCTAACATTTCTACTCCTACTTCTCGTTCTAGTAACTAAAAACTTCTAGAGAATTCAAAAAGGGGGAGATTATACATCATAGACATTTAAATGTCTTCAAAATGATAATAATCAATGAGTCACGAACTTTGAACTCTATGAAAGAAGGAGAAAACCACATTGCATGTGGTATTTAATCGAAAGAAGACAGTTTGAAAACTGGCTGATTTTGTTAGCACTCTCGCCTACTGTATCTTTTGAAATAAAAGACCAAATGATCTGACTTCTCTTCTAAATCGTATTCTTGATACAAGGTTTTGATGCAAAAAGAGTTTTGCTAACAGAGTCTTGCATGCATCTTAAATCAGTTATATTCTGTAAAAACTCGTTAAAAATAGGTGAATCTTCTTTTAGAAGCTAGCTTAATGTGTTAGCTTTAAAAATAAATTTACCATCTTTGGAAAATGATGAGCTTAGACCCCCCAAATGGCCGTCACTCGAAGAGTGTGCAATCTGTTTTGGGGGCTGTGTCACTCAAAAGGGTAGGGTAATGATGATTACCTTAAACCCATCTTTAGTTCTTGAAATTTGGGAAAAGTCTATTTAACTCGCTTTTATGGTGGATATAAAATTTGGACATAAAAAGAGTAGTAGAAGGTTCATTTTTGGCAATGATTTGTGAAGACAAAAATGTCAGATTTAGAATTTATATTTTGTCCAAATGGCAGCTTTTTGGCGCAAATGATTTAATTGTAAAATATACGTTTTTGGACTATTTTTAGAGCAAATAAAATAAGTATCAACTTCAATTCATAAAACCCATTAGCATTACATAAGATATAGCTTGACTTTATCTCTATCAAGAACCCATAGGTAATCTAATTTCTGGTCATTGGACTGTTTAGGAAGGTTAGGGCAGGACGTTCAGCGCTTGAGACGTCATCAAATCCTTGGATATTCATCGGCTAACTAGTGAGTTTTCACGGCCCCACTTTTATTGCTTTTTGTTTATTTAAACTGGGGAAAAAGCATGAAGTTATGCAAACTATACTGTTAAACTATAAAACCATTGGACTAAAGAACTGTTTAGTCGATGCTTTGTTTAAAACATTTGGACTAAAGAATTGTTTAGTCAAAACCGATGGACTAAAGAACTGTTTAGTCAAGATTTGTTTATGTCATGAAATATTGACTGTTTTGCACTATGATATAAATGCTAAATTGATGTGCTTGGGAGTATGTTTCCAAATAAAGTCCCCGTCC
>NW_020202322.1:11856-19187 GCF_001531365.2 Cynara cardunculus var. scolymus
CGATGGACCAGGGATCCATTGATCTGCTAAGTATGAGAAACCAGAGGCCGATGGACCAGGGATCCATTGATCTGCTAAGTATGAGGAACCAGAGGTCGATGGACCAGAGATCCATTGATCTGCTAAGTATGAGGAACCAGAGGTCGATGGACCAGAGACCCATTGATCTGCTATGAAGGTGGAACCAGAGAACCGATGAGCTAGAACCCAAAAATTTTCTAAGTATGTTAATGCAACCAGAGGCTCTGGTAAAGCAACCAGAGGCTCTGGTAATGCAACCAGAAGCTCTGGTACTGCGACAAGAGACTTGGACTACCCCAAGGCCTTAGCTTGATTGCCATCCTTAGCCTTTCTTAGAAGCTTTTGTTATAACACTAAACATTTTTTTTGGATGGTACATTTAGTAATTAAGATTGTTCATATCGCAGATCACTATGGCATCATCTGCTCCTAGTGAATATTCGGCAGACGAATCCGGCTATGTGGTTCGCTGATCCAGAAGGAGCTCATCCATCAATATGGAGGTTGACCCATACGAGCATGAGGACACAACAACCAATGAGACACCTGCATCACCACCAGCATCCATATTACCCCCATCGGAGCCAGTACCCGATATCCCACCTCAAACCTTTCATGGCCCAAGGATTAGAGTCATGCCTAGGAAAAGTAACCACTACCTCGACGAGTGACATTTGAGAACTCTGCTAGAGTTAGAGGAGAGTCATCACAACCACCGCTAGGGAGCAGGATTTCTCAAGTGGTGACCGGAGTACCTGCATCCTGCACTCGGGGCATGAATCTGGCTGAGCGAGAATGGGTGCGGAGAATCGCATTAGATACTCAAGTTCACCAGACCCGACTGGGATACCACCATCACATTCTAAACAACTTATCTGATGTGATGGAAATGCACCACCAGCGTATGATGAGGAACTCGGATGCCGTCATTGCTACGAGACGGGAGATTAGGAGACTGTACAAGTGGTTGGTAGTGAGTGGAATGATGATGTTGATACTAGGAATGCTGATTGGTTGGATGTCATTCTAGAAAGATTGACTAGTGATAGGCTATCCACTCTTTTGCAAAGAAACCCAAGAACTTGTTTTGATAGGTTGTAATGAACTATGAACATCCGACATCTTTTGAGAAATGCTTATTCACCTTGAGTCATGGTTGAATATAAGATTATTCTGTTTAATTATATAAATGCTTGAATGTTATTCGTTCGATGAATGCCCTTTGCATCATTTAAATGACTGGAAGTTATTGCCCTTGTTATTACCATAATAATGATGAAATTCTCTTCTGACTTAGGCCATAGAAAATGCCGCCAAGAAGAGAAAACCGTGAGGTTGTACGACTCGTATATGAACAACTATTGGCTGCACTCCCCAACATTGTTAGCCAAGTAACGGCAGGATTGAACGTTAACCAACCCACCAATTTTGAGCCTAGAACACCCAGAGAATGCACTTATAAATCTTTCAGATCTTGCAACCCAAAGGAATTCCATGGAACTGAGGGAGCCGTAGGATTACTAACCTGGATGGAAAGTATGGAGTCTGTCCTCCATATTAGTAAATGCTCAGAACCAAATAAAGTAGAATATTCAACATGTCTACTGCAAGGTCGAACGCTGACATGGTGGAACACATTAGTTCGGACTAGGGGTCGAGAATCGGCCAATCAACTTTCGTGGGAAGAGTTCAAGAAACTACTTAAAGACGAATACAACCCAAGAAGTGAACTCCAAAAGTTGGAAATGGAGTTATGGAACCATGAGATGAAAGGGGAAAACATAGCTGTATATACCGCTCGATTCCATGAGTTAGCGAACTTAGTGCCACATCTGGTGACACCCGAGGAAGTTCGAATTGAGAGAGATATTTGGGGATTGTCTCCAGAGATTCGAGGAAACATCACCTCGGCAAACCTAAAGACTCTTCAGGAGGCAATACACATTGCCACTAAACTCACAAATAATGATGTTCGATCTGGAGAGTTCGCCAAAGGAAAGAGAAGGATGAAAGAGCATGGGAATCGAAGATTTGGGGGAAGATTTGACAAGAATAGGAAAGTAGCAGGGAGTTTTGGGGTTCAGACCCAGGTGGTAAACCAAGAAAGCAAACCTAAGTGCAATAAATGCCAATATCCACACTGGGGAAATTGCATCATCTGCCAAAGATGCCACAGAGGTGGTCATGCCGTGAAATATTGCAGGAAGCGATTGTGTTTTGATTGTGGGACTCCAGACCACATAAGGAATGTGTGCCCAAAGAGAAAACAAGGAACAAATGATAACCAAGCCCGACCGGCCAATCAAGGAAACCCGGAAAGTCAAGCACGGGGCCGAGCATTTGAGATTGGAGCAAAGGAAGCTAGGTATGATCCCAATGTGGTTACAGGTACATTTCTCTTGAATAATGAATTTGCATCGGTTTTGTTTGATTCAGGGGAAGACAGAAGCTTTATATTATTAGATTTTAAGCCAAAGATTAACTTAAGACCCCAAAGGTTGAAAGAAGCTTACATAATAGAATTTGCCAATGGACGAGAAATTAAGAGATATAATCATGGGTTGCACACTAAGTTTAGCCAACAAGGATTTTCGTATAGACCTTATTCCGATTGAGTTAGGAAGCTTTGATATAGTCATAGGCATGGATTGTATAATATTCGTGTTTCGTTAACTCGTACAAATTGGGTTAAGTGAATTTTTGGTAGAATTATGCATAACATATTTGTACTCTATGCTTAACCAACTTGTACTAGTTTTATGTCAAAAGTTGAGTTTATACCAATATTGGCATAAAGCTGAGAATCTAACTTAAAGGGTTAAAACCGCCAAATAATTAAACTTTATATATATATATATGCGTGTGTATATACATAGGCGGTTATGAACCGCCATTTCTACCGTCTCAATCTCTCCCTCTCATTTTTTTTTCTCTCTAAAAATCTCTTGTCTTCTCTCTAAATTTTACATTAAGTTACTAAAGGGATCGAAGTAACAAATATATATTCGGAATCCACTCTCTGAACCCTTCTTAAAGGTATAAATTTCATTCAGTTTTATTATGGTGTTTATGTTAGGGTTATTAAGACCGGTTTATAAACCGTGTTTATATCTAAGTTTACGGATTGATATTGTCAAAATTATGATATATTTGATACTTAGAATGCTAGGACTGATTATATTGATGTAGAAATAAAAATGGTATATATAGTTTCAATATGGTTAGATTGTGGGTAAATGTTTAACCGTACACCAATTGTTCGGTTAAATGTCGAAAGGAGTAAAAATGCATGATTAAGCTTAGGTTAACGGCCATTAGACTTATTTTACTGTTTAGTACGTTTAAGTACGTTTATAGCATGTAAATGTAGCAAATCATGAAAGTTGGATCATAAAAGTTAGTCGGGAATTACGGAATCGAATTTTACCGACAATGCAACCCCTGTACTTTGGCAGTGTATAACTCACAACCCGTAAGTCGGATTAAGCTCGTATTTTGTAGTCAGGAAGATCATACTGCATACTACAACTTTTATTAAGGGTCAAAATTCCAGTTATGACTCTAAGTGGCTCGGAACAGTGTGTTTTCGGGGTTGTTTACACTGTATCCGGGATTAATTTGCAGTTTTGTAAAATTCATATAAAATAGATGGATGATCCAAATGAGATGATTTCAAAAGCAATAGACTCATTTGACACCAATCTACAGCTTCCGTTTAGACAATATAATCTAGAGTAAAAATGCTTAGAAATAAGAGGGACGGAAGCGGTTGGATCGAAAGAAAATAAGGTTAAGTTTTACGTTTGAGTTTTCAATTCGTATCCAGCTGTCCTTCTTGAAGTCTACGTTGTTTAAGTATATTAAGACCTAAGTAAATTTAGTAGAATAATTATGTTACGGTTTTTTTATGCTTTGTAAATAGTAACTAGTTATGCATTCGTTAGGCACGCGGGCAAATCAAACTTGATCGTGAATTTCTGTTTGATCGTGCGTTAATTGTCAAATTCGGTTAAGGTACGGATTTCATATCTCACTTGACACGAGGATAGCCATTTGCGTAAGGCTTCCTAATCCGAATATATTGGTTCCAAATTCTCATTGTGCTCATCAATTATGATGAACATTTTTATTTGGAATATGGATCATTTTGATCACTTGACTTGTTTTATTGCTTCATTTGTGAAACATTTTGCTATAGACTCAATAACTGGAGCACCGGTATTGAGATGTTTCCATGGTGACTAAAACGATCATGGCGTCCTTATTTTTATAGTCCTTAAAAGTGGGCTTGATTATGTACCGGTCGAATAGAGGGCGTATGGATCGATCCTAGGAACCGTTATCGGATATTGAATTATGGYYRTGGTTAAATCCACGGAGAGGATTGCTGTGTTGTGCTCACACCCCTTTCCTCACTTGTGCCTGAATGGACTGATCATCCTTTGGGAACAATGCGTCCTCGTGATGCGCTTTGGTCTTCGGACCCTTGATATGCTTTTGGGGCATTTTGATTTTCTTTTGAATTATCACTTGGCTTTATAAATTGCTTTTGATCTTGTTATCTCATATTCATTGTTTAATTATTATTATCCGTTCACTAAGCATTAAGCTCAGCCGAGATTTTCTTGTCCTCGGCAGGTACATGACTTAGCARGGATTTTGGGATGAGAGCTACGGAGATGACAATATTGAAGATAACTCATTAAGTCATACTTTTGTTAAACTTTTGATGACTATTRTAGATATACTGATATTTTGGGACCGTATTTTGAGACACGTTATCTCCGTCTATGGTTATGTAATTATCTTTTGGTAAATTTTATTAGCTGCTCTGTTTTATATAGCGCGTTATTTTTATCCTAATTGCGGCATCTCCCGTCTTTGATCACGCGGGACGGGAGTGTTACAAGTTGTGGTATCAGAGCTATAAGTTATGATCTTGTAGTACAATATAAGTTTGATCTGTAAGAAATGGGTAGAACTAAGATAGGATTATCTTAGACTCTATACTTTCCTAAGGTGATAGTGGTACGAAAGGAAACAGAGATGTGTTTCAAGGGAATTCTACCTGATGAAGAACCAATCGGACAAGTCTGTGGAAACAACCCAATTATAGACATCCAATTGCATTTCAAGGAACTTCTAGTAAAGGTTTTTCGAATACAAATTCTTTGTTACGGTGCAAAGATTGTGGTTTTAGACATCGTCCTGACCCATGTATTCGAATGACCGGCGCCTGTTATAATTGTGGTCAACGAGGTCATATAGCTCATGATTGTAAACAAGGGCCGAAAGATAATTCTAAAGATAAAGAGAAGCAATCTACTGCAGGTGGTCGAGTGTTTACACTATCTGCTGACAAATCTACTGCGGGTATGGTTTCTGGTACCTTTTCTATTGACAGTAGAGATGCATATATTTTATTTGATATAGGTGCTACACACTCGATTGTTTCTGAAAACTTTGATGAAAATCTTAAATCGTATGAACAATCCACTGAATTTCCATTACATATTACTACTCCTATGGGTAGTTCAGTATGTATATTTCGGCAATTCCCAAACTGTCTGTTATTTATTGGCGATCGAATTCGGGAAGTTACTTTACTACCGATGAAGATGTATCACTTTGATATCATCATTGGCATGGATTGGGTGTCTAAACATCGAGTGACCATCGACTGCAAAGCCAAACAAATCATCTTCGGTGACGTCAATGAACCTGAATACGTGTTCCATGGTGTTTCACCTGAGAAGGGAACTCGTGTTATCTTAGAAGTAAATGTTAAAGCAATGGTATGGCAAGGATGTGAAGGATTTTTAGCTTCATTACAAGATCCCGAAGAGGTATGTCTTAAACTTGAAGATATTCCTATTGTTAATCAATTTCAAGACGTCTTTCCAGATGAACTTCCAGGAGTTCCTCCGGAAAGGGAAATTGAATTTACAATTGATCTTGTTCCGGGAGCTGCACCTATCTCAAAGGCTCCGTATCGTATGGCTCCAACCGAAATGAAAGAACTTAAGGAATAACTTGAAGATCTTTCTAATCGGGGTTTCATTCGACCCAGTATATCTCTGTGGGGTGCACCGGTCCTATTCGTTAAAAAGAAAGATGGATCGATGCGGTTGTGTATTGACTATTAGGAACTAAATCGGGTCACGGTACGTAATAAATACCCTTTACCTCGTATTGACGATCTCTGCGATCAACTCCAAGGAGCAAAGTATTTTTCTAAGATCGACTTAAGGTCTGGACATCACCAACTCCGGATCAAAGATCAGGATATTCCTAAGACTGCATTCCGTACTCGATATGGGCATTACGAGTTCATTGTTATGCCATTCAGGTTAACTAATGCTCCAGCAGTTTTTATGGATCTTATGAACCGAGCTTTCAAAGATTATTTGGACGACTTTGTTATCGTTTTTATTGGCGATATTCTCATATATTCAAAGTTGAAAGAAGATCACGAAACTCACTTGCGTATTACTTTAGAAACTCTTCAAAATAAGAAGTTGTACGCAAAATTTTCTAAGTGTGAATTTTGGTTGCATCAAGTGGCATTTTTGGGCCACATTATATCCGGCGAAGGAATTAAAGTCGATCCTGCAAACGTTGAGGCTATCACTAACTGGCCAAAACCAACAAATGTTTCTGAAGTCCGAAGTTTCCTAGGTCTGGCAGGTTACTATTAACGGTTTGTTGAAAACTTTTCCCGGATCGCGCTCCCTATGACTAAACTTCTTCGAAAAGAATTTAAATTTGTTTGATGTGAAGAACAGGAAAAGAGTTTTGAAAAACTGAGAAAGAGATTGATTACAACGCTTGTTCTTGCATTACCATCTGGATCGGGAGGTTTTCAGGTATATAGTGATGCTTCTAAAAGTGGTCTTGGTTGTGTTTTAATGCAGCACGACAAAGTGATTGCGTATGCCTCTCGTCAGCTCAAAACTTATGAAGTAAACTACCCTACTCATGATCTTGATTTGGCAGCAGTCATTTTTGCACTCAAAATATGGCGTCATTATTTGTACGGAGAGACTTGTGATATTTTTATCGATCATAAAAGCTTAAAGTACATCTTCACGCAAAAAGAGTTGAATATGCGTCAACGATGATGGCTCGAACTTCTTAAGGACTACGACGCCCGAATTCAATATCATCCAGGCAAAGCCAATGCAGTCGTCGATGCCCTTAGCCGTAAAAGCATTGGTAATGTATCATCTTTAACCGTTCAGTCCCATATTGCTTCAGATCTAGAACGTATGGGTATCTCTTTGTATTATCGTGGTGCAAATGAACTTTTG
>NW_020202322.1:19287-35807 GCF_001531365.2 Cynara cardunculus var. scolymus
CAATCCTGAACTCAAAGAAGCAGTTATGAGTGAAGCTCATAATTCGTTGTTCTCAATTCATCCCGGATCCACTAAGATGTACCGAGATCTAAAACAATACTTTTGGTGGAACGGTATGAAACGGGATATAGCCGAATACGTGGCAAAATATCTTACTTGCCAGAAAGTGAAGATTGAACCTCAACGGGCTAGCGGATTGTTACAACCATTAGAGATTCCAGTTTGGAAATGGGAACATATCTCTATGGATTTTGTGACAGGACTGCCGAAAACTCAGAGACGACATGATGCTATATGGGTAGTAGTTGACCATTTGACAAAATCGGCTCATTTCCTACCTATACAGGAGACGTACCCTGTTAGTAAATTGTCCGATCTATTCCAGCGGGAAAACATGAGGTTGCATGGCACGCCAGTTTCTATCACATCGGACCGAGATCCGCGATTCACTTCTCGATTCTGGAGAAGTCTTCACCAGGCTTGGGGTACGCGATTGACTATGAGTTCAGCTTTTCATGCACAAACAGATGGTCAGACTGAACGAACTTTTCAAACTCTAGAAGATATGTTACGGGCTTGTGCTCTTGAATGGTCTGGTGGTTGGGACGAGTCCCTATATCTTGTGGAGTTCGCGTATAACAATAGTTGGCAAGCTAGTATTGGCATGGCCCCGTACGAAGCTTTATATGGTCGAAAATGTAGAACACCGATCTGTTGGAATGAAGTGGGGGAACGAGCTATCAAAGGACCCGAACTTGTCTGGATTACTACTGAACAAGTCGAGATCACAAAATAGAAAATGAAAAAGGCTCAATCTCGCAGAAAAGTTACGTTGACAAGCATCGAAAACATTTAGAGTTCCAAACGGGTGATCACATCTTACAAAAAGTTTCACCGTTACGAGGTATTCATAGGTTTGGAATTAAAGGTAAACTTAGTCTGAGATATATTGGACCTTTTGAAATACTTGAACGGGTTGGAGAGGTGGCATATCACCTAGCATTACCTCCTCAACTGTCCCATATCCATAACGTTTTTCATATCTCGTCACTCCGCGTATATCATTATCACCCTCTCCATGTAATTGATTATCCGTTGGACAAAGTTGAAGAAAAATTCTCTTACATTGAAGAACCCGAGGCGATAATTAATCGAGAAAAGAGACAAATGCGACGAAGGTCAATACCGTTCGTTAAAGTGTTATAGCAAAATCATTTTGAACGAGAAGCCACATGGGAAACGGAAGAATTTATGCAAAAGGAGTACCCTTATATTAAAAAAATTATATATATATATGTGTGTGTGTGTGTGTGTGTGTGTGTACATAGGCAGTTATGAATCGCCATTTCTACCATCTCAATCTCTCCCTCTCATTTTTTTCTCTCTAAAAATCTCTTGTCTTCTCTCTAAATTTTACATTAAGTTACTAAAGGGATCGAAGTAACAAATATATATTCGGAATCCACTCTCTGAACCCTTCTTAAAGGTATAAATTTCATTCAGTTTTATTATGGTGTTTATGTTAGGGTTATTAAGACCGGTTTATAAACCGTGTTTATATCTAAGTTTACGGATTGATATTGTCAAAATTATGATATATTTGATACTTAGAATGCTAGGACTGATTATATTGATGTAGAAATAAAAATGGTATATATAGTTTCAATATGGTTAGATTGTGGGTAAATGTTTAACCGTACACCAATTGTTCGGTTAAATGTCGAAAGGAGTAAAAATGCATGATTAAGCTTAGGTTAACGACCATTAGACTTGTTTTACTGTTTAGTATGTTTAAGTACGTTTATAGCATGTAAATGTAGCAAATCATGAAAGTTGGATCATAAAAGTTAGTCGGGAATTACGGAATCGAATTTTACCGATAATGCAACCCCTATACTTTGGCAGTGTATAACTCACAAACCGTAAGTCGGATTAAGCTCGTATTTTGCAGTCAGGAAGATCATACTGCATACTACAACTTTTATTAAGGGTCAAAATTCCTTGGCTTGGCAGGCTATTATCGGCGATTCATCGCGAACTTTTTAAAAATTGCACAACCACTCACAGCCTTATCTCAGAAAGACAAGAAGTTTGTCTGGGGAGAGAAACAGGAAGAGGCATTCGAGACCCTTAAGCAAAGATTGTGTAATGCACCTATCTTATCCTTACCCGAGGGTGTGGAAAACTTTGTGGTATATTGTGACGCATCACCTCAAGGATTGAGATGTGTGCTAATGCAAAAAGATAAGGTCATTGCATATGCCTCAAGGCAACTCAAAGTGCATGAGAAGAATTATACTACGCATGATCTAGAATTAGGAGTCGTAGTATTTGCACTTAAGATTTGGAGATACTATCTTTATGGTACCAAATGCACTGTGTACACTAATCACAAAAGCCTTCAACACATCCTCAACCAGAAGATGTTAAATATAAGGCAGAGAAGATGGGTTAAACTGCTTATCGATTACGACTGTGAAATCAAGTACCATCCCGGTAAAGCAAATGTGGTGGTCGACGCTCTAAGTAGGAAGGAAAGAGTGAAACCAATAAGGGTGAGAGCGTTGGGAGCAATAGTAAGCACCAGTCTGAAGGCACAAATTCTCGACGATCAAAAAGAGGCATTAAGGGAGGAGAATTTGAAGAATGAAACTCTACACCACATAGAGACTAAGTTTCAACTGAAATCAGATGGAGCTTATTACTTGGGAGACAAGGTTTGGATACCTAAAAAAATGGTAATCTTAGATCCATAATTTTGGATGAAGCCCATCGATCAAAATACTCAGTCCACCCAGGAGGGGATAAGATGTACAAGGATCTTAAGAAACACTATTGGTGGCCTGGAATGAAGAAAGACATTGCACTTCACGTAGGCAAATGTTTAACTTGTGCAATGGTCAAAGCTGAACACCAAAAACCATTCGGTCTACTTCAACAACCCGAGATTCCCCAATGAAAGTGGAAATAAATATCGATGGATTTCATCACAAAGTTGCCCAGAACTGGGAAAGGGCATGATACAATCTGGGTGATCATAGATCGACTGACAAAATCTGCTCATTTTCTACCGATCCGAGAAGATTATAAGATGGAGAAGTTGGCTCAGGTTTACATAAATGAAATCATTACTCGGCATGGAGTACCTATCTCCATTATCTCGAATAGGGACAGTTGATTTACGTCAAGATTTTGGCAATCACTTCAAAGAGGGTTGGGTACACGTTTGGATCTAAGTACTTCATACCACCCTCAAACTGATGGACAGACGAAAGAATAATCCAGACACTAGAAGACATATTGCGCGCATGTGTCATAGATTTTGGTGGAAGTTGGGATATGCACCTTCCGTTAGTCAAATTTGCATACAATAACAGCTATCATACCAGTATTCAATGTGCGCCTTATGAAACATTATATGGACGCAAATGCAGATCTCCACTCAGTTGGCTAGAAATTGGCGATCGACAATTAACTAGACCTGATATTGTCCAAGAGACTACTGACAAGATTGTAATCATCAATGATCGACTCAAGGCTGCAAGAGATCGTCAGAAAAGTTATGCTGATAATCGGAGGAGACCACTAGAGTTTCAAAAAGGAGATAAAGTACTCCTAAAAGTCTCTCCATGGAAAGGAATAATGCATTTTGGGAAATGAGGGAAATTGGGTCCCCGATTTATTGGTCCATTTGAAATAGCCGAGAGAATTGGACCAGTGGCATATAAGTTGAAACTGCCACAAGAGCTGAGCGCTATTCATGATACATTTCATGTGTCAAATCTCAGAAAGTGCTTAACCGATAAAACTTTGGTCATGCCATTGGGAGATGTACAAATTAGCGAACATCTGCGCTTCATTGAAAAACCAACATAAATCATGGACAGAAAAGTCAAGCAGTTGAGGCATAGCAAAATTCCAATTGTAAAAGTGCACTGGACTTTAAGGCATGGATCGGAGTACACGTGGGAAAGAGAGGATTTTATGAAAAGCAAGTACCCCCACTTGTTTCCAATCGAGTCCAAAGTTAAGGACTGACGAATAAATTTCGAGACAAAAATTTTCTGACTTGGGGAGACTGTGACATCCGTCATTATTGGTGCATCAGGTTAGCACCTTTGTAGGGTACCTATATTTAGAGCTATATTTATTTAGGATCTAGTCATGATTGATTGGGATTCATCTGGCTTAGCTCCCAAAAGTATAGTTCAGTGAGATTTATTTCGACGATTAACTAATAAAGTCAACTTATGTAATGCCAGAAATATTAAGAAAATGCCCAAATATAATAAAATTGATATCTCAAAGTCCAAATTAAAACATAAAAGTCTTAGGTGAATGTCCAAATAAATTGACCAAAAATGTGAAGTTTTGATTTAATAACAATAATAATATTTTTTTTATCAAATTGTAGTTTGGATAAATTTAAATGGGCCTTAAATTATTTAAGAGAAAAATAATTTTTAAATGGACTTGGGCCTTTGAGGCCGGCCCATTTCCTTCTTAAAATCTCACATATAAATACCCACATTCTTTGAAAACTCTCATTTTTCACCTCCCACCTTGCATAAACAATTCTCCTTAAACTCTCTCTTTCTAAATCGAACCCCTTCAGCCGAGTTCGTCTTCAAGAAATCTTTAGAAATCCGTCAATCTTGAAGAATATTCAAGATTTCAAGAAAAATGTATTAGCCTAGTTATCTTATCTTTATGTAATAATAAAGATTCTAACATTTCTACTCCTACTTCTCGTTCTAGTAMCTAAAAACTTCTAGAGAATTCAAAAAGGGGGAGATTATACATCACAGACATTTAAATGTCTTCAAAATGATGATAATCTATGAGCCACGAACTTTGAACTCTATGAAAGTAGGAGAAAACCACATTGCATGTGGTATTTAATCGGAAGAAGACAATTTGAAAAATGGCTGATTCTGTCCGCACTCTCGCCTATTGTATCTTTCGAAATAAAAGATCAAATGATCTGATTTCTCTTCTAAATCGTATTCTTGATACAAGGTTTTGATGCAAAAAGAGTTTTGCTAACAGAGTCTTGTATGCATCTTAAATCAGTTATATTCTGTAAAAACTCGTTAAAAATATGTGAATCTTTTTTTAGAAGCTAGCTTAATGTGTTAGCTTTAAAATAAATTTACTATCTTTGGAAAATGATGAGTTTAGACCCCCCAAATGGCCGTCACTCGAAGAGTGTGCAATCTGTTTTGGGGGCTGTGTYACTCAAAGGGGTAGGGTAATGATGATTACCTTAAACCCATCTTTAGTTCTTGAAATTTGGGAAAAGTCTGTTTAACTCCCTTTTTATGGTGGATATAAATTTGGACATAAAAAGAGTAGTAGAAGGTTCTTTTTTGGCAATGATTTGTGAAGACAAAAATGTCAGATTTAGAATTTATATTTTGTCCAAATGGCAGCTTTTTGGCGCAAAGGATTTAATTGTAAAATATACGTTTTTGGACTATTTTTAGAGCAAATAAAATAAGTATCAACTTCAATTCATAAAATCCATTGGCATTACATAAGATATAACTTGACTTTATCTCTGTCAAGAACCCATAGGTAATCTAATTTATGGTCATTGGACTGTTTAGGAAGGTTAGGGCAGGACGTTCAGCGCTTGAGACGTCATCAAATCCTTGGATATTCATCGGCTAACTAGTGAGTTTTCACGGCCCCACTTTTATTGTTTTTTGTTTATTTAAACTGGGGGAAAAGCATGAAGTTATGCAAACTATACTGTTAAATTATAAAACCATTGGACTAAAGAACTGTTTAGTCGATGCTTTGTTTAAAACCTTTGGACTAAAGAACTGTTTAGCCAAAACCGATGAACTAAAGAACTGTTTAGTCAAGATTTGTTTATGTCATGAAATATTGACTGTTTTGCACTATGATATAAATGCTAAATTGATGTGCTTGGGAGTATGTTTCCAAATAAAGTCTCACTCCGTAAACGCTACTTGTTAACTCGGGCATGTCCCCCGGCCGTGGTAATTGTGGATAGCCGCTATTGTATTGACAGTCCCACCCAGAAAGGGGTGCACATTACCTATGTTTTATTGGTCTAATCATGTGGATTTTGGACCACCGCTGAATTAGTACTATTACGAACTGTGGGACCTAAGTGAGTGTACGGGTTACTTATGGTCGTTCGTAAATTAATGGGGCAAATTGGTCAGGAAATGCTCTGTAGCGTCTCAAGTTTCTAAACATCGTTATGGATTTACATTTATTATGTGCAAAAGTTGTGTATAGTTTTACAAGAAATGATTTATGCATTGTAACGTTTTGTGCATGTGAAATCCCGTGAACTCACCAACTCTTTGTAGTTGACTTGTTTTATGTTTCATGCTTTTCAGGAGGTAAGTAAGAAATGAGGTTTTGGAGCATATATGTGGCGATACCGATTAAGCTCACTGAAAAAGTTTTTGTAAAGAAGTATTTTATTCCATCGTAGTTATGGATGTTAAATTTGAACTTTTGTAAAACTTGAATGGTGTTATTTATTATGTGTTGCTGTGACTCGCTTACCTGTTACATATAGTGTTTCCGTTTTAACGGGGTGTGACAGATATACACACACTTGGGTTTCAATAAGAAAGACTTATTTTCATGAGAATTTGATAAAGGACAACTTTTTCACACAATATAATGTAATATTTATTATCAAATATGTGAATATAACGTTATACTGTGTGAAGGCAACCAAAATACAACATTCATAGAGAATAATGTAACCTTACATACTACATATGTCAATGTTACAACTTTCATAAAAATATAACATAACATTTACACAATTTAAAGGTATATTCACCTTCTCACCAAAAATAAATTTTTCCAACAATATATGTGTGTGTATATGCATGCATGCATACACACATACATACATACACACATACATACATACACACACATAGTTGGGATCATGTGAACAACTTTTTGGATAAGTTATTTTTTGATCCAAGAGATAAAGCATGGACTTATGGCTAACAACAAATAATGATTAGGCTCGTGCTACATTTATATTTTATAGATAATAAGGGGTTGTATATTTACCTCTTAATATTTCCATTAAAAGCAACATCTGAATCGTTAAGAGGTGAATCTTGTTTGACAAAAAAAAAGTCTGCCTCTTAATGGTTTTAAAACCCTCTAAATGATTTTGTATCATGGATCCCCCTCAACCATTAAGAGCCCATATTTCATTGTACACAATTACCAAATAATTATATTTCATTCTACACTATATCATGGGAGCCTGCTAATTATTCAACAATTATCAAACAGCCCTAACATAATTTATCTTAAACTTTTTTAATAAACAATATAGAATTCGTGCCAACAGTACATCCACTAGCACACAAGTTAAGTGCTCCGAATCTAGTTTGGTCCAAAATTTGTATCTCGTGCGTACGCTCATAGAGAGAGCCTTTTAATCACAGGGATTCAAATATAAAAACTATGAAATCGTGTCAACAATACATCCACTAACACACAAGTTAAGTGCTCCGAATCTAGTTTGGTCCAAAATTTGTACCTCGTACGTACGCTTATAGAGAGAGCCCTTTAATTACAGGGATTCAAATATAAAACCATGAAATTGTATGTTGTGAAGATAATTAATGGTCTGTGAGCTCATAGCACAAATTGAACCACAGGGACCCAAATTGCACAAACCTTCGTAGTTGTGTGGAAACTATCCAATGACTTGCATAGAGTGAAACCACGGTTCCGAATTGCACAAAACGTAATAGTTGTGTGACAAACATCCTATTTTATAGCGACTCCTAAAACCCTAACGGACTCCTGGCAACTGCACGAAAGAACACAAAACCCTAGTTCTTCGATTACATATTCGCTCCAAGGTGGAGGCACTGCAATTGATTGTTTGTCTGAGGAGAAGGTATGTTGCGAAGGAATGTGAGGTTGAGAAGAGAGTATCTGTACAGAAAAAGTTTGGAAGGCAAAGAACGTTTGCTTTACGAGAAGAAGCGCAAAATCAAACAAGCTCTTGAAGGTTTTCTCCTTGTTTATGGTCGAATTTTAGCTGTTACTTCTTTGTTTTTGTAGCTATTCAAATGATTTGATATGACATGCATTTATAAAATCTTGACTAATGCGCAGAGGGGAAACCAATTCCAACTGAACTTAGAAACGAGGATGCTGCTCTTCGCCAAGAAATCGACCTTGAAGATGAACGAACTGCAGGTATGTTTCCTTCTATGTGATATAATTTGCCATACCCTTTGACGGTGATGGTCAATGGGTTATCTTTTGACCTTCAAAATCGATTTGTTTTCTGAAATAATGTCCCTGAAAGATGTTATAAGGAACGATATAATATCATAATATGGACAGTATTACGTTAGAATAGTATGTATTAAATTTGTAATATAACTTGAAGTCGAACACCAAATTTCTGAGAAAGACGTGACAACTTTTGATCTTAGAACAGTAAGTAAGATGGACCGAATTTGTAGTTAGATTCTTAAATGGAGTAGTGTGATTTTTATCTATCTTATTTATAGGATTTCTTTTTTCAAATTGTAACAAGTTTAACGTTTTCTTTAAATTTAGTTCCAAGGTCAACCATAGATGATGAATATGCCAATGCTAATGAACGAGATCCAAAAATCCTGCTAACCACATCTCACGACCCAAGTGCTCCCCTTAAACAGTTTGTAAAGGTTTGTCTATTTGTTAAATTACTTTCCTGTCATTACGTACGATGTGGTTGATGATGCTATCTTGTTTTCTTATCGTTCCCAGTCATATTGTGCTGAAAAGCAAATTTTTAATGGCTCTTACTTGCAGGAATTGAAGCTTGTCTTCCCTAATTCACAACGAATGAACCGTGGTGGTCAGGTTGGTTAACTTTTAAACATAAATTGATTAATTGTAGTTGATTTACTGCTATATTTTTGACACTTTATTAACCTTGTACGATTTTCAAAAATGTCTATTGCTGTTAGAGTTTGCTTTCTGTACAGAAGCGTTTATATAAGGAGCATCTGATATGTCAACATGAATAGTAACTTGATGTGATCTTGGGCAAATAGAAGTAGTGAAAAATGCATATTTTTTAATTTGAAATTGTGAGAATCGGGGCCTGGTTCCTGTAAGAAAGTAATGGACTTGTAAATATTAGATGGATCATCTTCCAAATTTGTGGTTTTATTGATATTTGTTTTTTGAGAAGAAATTGACAACCTTGTTTTCTTATCGAGATTAATTTTAACTTTTTAGGGACCATAGTGTTGCATCTTTAATATCCTCACCCTAAGAATCATTTACCATACTTTATTTAAACATTTTATGTTGAGGTATGACTCATGATCTGAACAGGTATCTGTTTTTTGATGTATTCTTATGTTAAAATACCCTCCGCTTCAATTCACCTACTCCAGGAAAAATGCTCCAAGTAAACAAGGCCAGGAGGGAACAAGGGGTAACGTCCTTGGTTTTAAAAAGCACGATGCGGTCCGAGGCGGTAAGGGTCCCGGAAGCCGATGCGTGATGCTGATGCGCTTGCATCACGCACGTGATCCGCCCGGTATTCAAAAAATATTTATAAATTAGTTCTACATATCAATTTCTACCTTAAAAATACTTACTATCAAAATACTTCATTTATAACATAAAGTAGTTCAAAAAGTGGCATTAGAATCTTAAAAAGTTCGTGAATCGGAATAACATAACACACAAACTACTACCATGAAGAACACAAGTAAATGTCTAATARKCCCCAATCSYTAAACTAAATGACCAAGTGACCAACTAATACTCCCCAAGATCAGCATCATCAAACCCCAACAAGGGTTCATCTCCCTCATTTGGCTGTACGACAACAACTCACGTCCTATTTCTTTTTTAATCTGATTGATATGCGAGTGCGACTTCTGCTTCTTCTATTAGTGGCTGTCGGCTTCTATTAGGTCACCATTCAGTCTCATGTTCTATTTTAATCAACTATAAAGCCCAACTAAAAACTGAAAAAGGGAGCCCAAACATGAAACATACTGGATGCACTGATACATAGGTGATGCACGCATCGTGTGATATGTAGGTGATGCGAGCGCATCATGGAATCGCAACGCATCAGCCCATCTGATGCGTTTCCTCCGGCGCATCAGAGTGCATCACGCATCAGAGCGCATTATGCGCGCATTTTTAAACCAAGGTAACGTCATGATAGCATTTTGCTGAGGAATTTGTTGGGAGAGGGGTAGTAGAGTAACTCCTCAAATAAATCTTTTATGGATATGATAATGGGGTAGTAGGGGTATTGAGTGGAGCATCCAGAATTTTACTCATTTCTTGTAATGGGAGAGTCTAGCCTCTCGAATAGCTAGAAATTCTCTTATTTTTATCCTTCCTCTTAAATCATTCTGCAAGCCTTTTCCAGCATTGAGTTTATATTTTTTATTCAGTAATCTGAGTTCATAACAGAGTCATCAGCAACATATTTACTGGTTGGAAGAACTCAGATGACATTGAATATTAATCAAATAACCGATACTTTCATCTATGATCCATTTAAAGGCTTCAAAGTTGCGATCTTTTCTTCCTGCATCACGAAGAGCTAAGAAAATAATCAAATAAGAAACTTATATGGTAATAATGTGTATCTAATATGGCAAACAAGATTTCTGGGTGAAATTCGGTAATTCATGTTAAATTCTCAGTCACTTGGTTTTGAATATTATGATTTTATGGTTTTGACAGTAAATGCTAGCAATTAAACCCATGAACAGTTTTAATGCTATTTCACAATCGATAACAGGTACATGCATGCTCACATATGAATAAAAGATGCTAGTGTCAGTTGAGAAGTTTAATGATTGGGAAAAGAGAAGAAATAGGAGGATAATACACATTTTCAAAATTGGGAAAAGATTCTGAAATGCAGAGGTTTAATGATGAAGGTAGACATATAAATCAAGTGTGGAATATTAAAGAGGCCCTCACAATGGTTTGTGTGATTCTCAGCTTCAAGATCCCATTTGATTGCCGCCTTTTTAACTTGTTCTGATGCTGAGATGTTTTATAAGTGTTCATTCCATGCACAACTATGGTAATTGTGTTGTTGATTTTGGCATGCATATGTCTGACTGTCAGGAAATTTAACTAAATCTTTTTTGTGGAAAGAATTTATTCAGTTATCAAGGTCGTAAACATCTTATGAATTGTATTTAGGTAAAACATAATGTGATCAAATAGTTTTCCTTCTGTGGTTTGCCTCTGTGGTTATGACTTGGATCTTTGGTCAATGCAGGTTATTTCTGAAATAATTGAGACTTGCCGAGCACATGACTTTACAGATGTTATACTAGTTTACGAACATCGTGGTGTACCGGATAAGATAGTTATAAGTCACCTACCTTTTGGTCCAACTGCTTACTTTCAGATTCTCAATGTGGTGAGTGATTATGCTTTACTTTCAGATCCTCAAGAGGCATAGTTGTTCTCTTAATTTAAATGCAAATTCTAATATGTACCTGTAGGTTACTAGACATGACAATAAAGACAAGAAGGAAATGGGAACTGTTTCTGAGGCTTATCCGCATCTGATTCTTAACAACTTCTCGACCAAGGTATAGTCACTTGTCTCATCATATTGACTGTTGTTGAAATTTCTATTAGTGCCTCTCAATCAAGAGGAAGTTGTTGACTGTTTTTTTAATGAGACAGGTGATGTTGTGTGTGGTTAAAAAATAGCGGCAAGTAATTTATTATTCATATATGCTGCATAGTGTTTTAGAATTAAATCAAATCACTCGCGTAGCTTTGCATGTGCCAAGGATCATGTATTTATTTAGTAAGTTTTGTGTCAAAGGTTATGGTGTCTGAAATAACATGAAGTGGTGAGCTGTCAACATGATACTGCTCTGGGAAGAATGGACATATAAGGAGATGGAACAACGTATTGTAATTTTTGGATGATATAGTTAGAAATGGATCATGCCATAAAATTGGTGTCCAGTTATCGACTTCATATATGGTTTTCTTCTGGTTAACCTATGAAGCCATGTATCTATTTAGGGAACTTACTGAAGGGTAGAAATGGGAAATGAAAGAGAAAAGATGGGTAAATGCTGCATAAAGTAAAACAACTGCCTACAGTAATACAAGATCCAGGGAAAAGGTGATCATCTAAAAGGAGCAGGTCTGTTTTTGTTTAGATATATTGGCTTAAACGAGAGAAAGGCTAAGCTGATTTTGGTAGTTGGGCTTGCTATATGTAAAGGGTTGATGGAAATTTATTCTTGCGAAAGACTTGGTCTACCTCTTCTTTCGTTTTTGATGATTCTGTTTATTGCCTAGAGGTTAACTGAACGTTAGCTGATTTTCTTGCATAAAACTTCCCCATCTTTGACATCTATGACTAGGTTTGTGTGTGTGGTCGTTAGAGAAAGAGAGTCTGTGTTCTTACACATCTTCCTCCAAATTTGAGCTTACAAATAAATGGAACATTGGATACTATATTATGTTCAGACACACCTTGCTGTTTGATGAGGATATTGGCTGTTATTCTTCTGAAACTGGAATAATGGCGGTTTTGAGGCAATTCCATAAGCCTCTGTTCGTTGGTCATTAATGGAATACACTTAACTGTTATCAATCATTCCTTTTTCTTTAATTTATTTTTTGACATGTTTATCTTGTTTCATTGTATGGTTGATTTAAGATTGGTGAAAGGACTGCAAACATCTTGAAGCATCTCTTTCCAGTGCCCAAGCCTGATTCCAAACGCATCATCACTTTTGCTAATCAGGCAGATTATATTTCCTTCAGGTAATTTTCTTTCTTTCGTCAACTTCACTTAATCAACCGTTTTGTATATATCCCTACCAAGCTTCAAATAAAATCACATTTTTTGACAATTTTCATGGTCATGGTCATGGTCATAGTCTTTGGCCAATGTTTGGCAAGTAGAAGCTGGCTTATTTTTTGAGCTTATTGAAAAAACCTTGTTTGGTTATCAATAAACTAGCTTTTCGAAATGGTGCTAGGGTTTCAATAAGATTTGGGTTTCTTTTTCATTTATATTTTTTCAGTTAGTCATTCAACATGTCATATTATACATTGTTATCAATTAACATGACTAGCTTATTAGCTAACAACTATGTGAATTTGTGAGAGTGTTGTTATTAATATACATGCAGGCATCATGTGTATAGACAAAGTGGAGGGCCAAAATCAATTGATCTGAAGGAGGTTGGTCCAAGGTTTGAATTACGATTGTATCAGGTAACCACCAATTATTTATTATCCAACACAAACCCAGAATGGGTATTGGTGTGGTTCAAGAAGTATATAACTAAATTTTGTTGCAGATAAAGCTTGGAACGGTTGATCAAGAGGAAGCACAAACCGAATGGGTGTTAAGATCGTTCATCAACACGTCCAAGAAGCAAAAAGTACTCGGTGGATGACACAAACAAACAATGTAATCCGTCCGCCAAGGGGGGTATTTTTGATCCAAAAGACGTGTGCTATTTTTGAAAACTTGCAAGACAAAAGAAGATGATACCTACATGATTATCCTTGGTTTTATTTAATGATAAATTTTTTGAAGGAAATACTGGATTTTTGATTGAAATAAAAACGTAATTTGTCGATTAAAACTGAATGATAAACAGTTGATAAGTGGTAATTTTGACATAAAAAAGTAGAGCCTTACCAGTAACAGTAAGAGATGAATAAAGTGGTTATATTTCAAAATTTATATGGTTTCTCATTTTTCAATCTGACATTCTCTCATAAAATGATTAAAAATGCAAAATTTGAGGATTCTCCAATGCCATCTTAAAATCTTGAGATTAATTCTTTTTTACATATAAAGAAAGGAAGGTAAAAGTAGACACACTTTTTTGTGTTGTTTTGTTTTGTTTATATATACAACATGTTTTCTCTATTGAGTTGAGGGTGGTTCAAAGACAATATTAGCCAATATAATCATCTTCCCCTCACTCTCACTCTCTTTATATAATCTTTATTCTCAAATCTAACATTTGTGGATGATTGAAAAAAATACGAGAGTACAATCTTTAAGAATATTCAAATCGTCAATATTTAAGATGTAAAGGTTTTTCCTTTTATATTATTATACTAGGTTTGGACCCGTATATTACACGGGTTAATGATAAAAATTAAACGAAACTGATATGTATTTTATAAATAATTAATAATCGGAGGTAATTTATAAACTTAGACAAAAGTACAAGTCCGATTAAATTTTTTATATAAAGATGCTCTTACTCGAGAATTAAATGTTACATATACAAAGGACGGCATGTGCTTCGATGATCAGAAAAACTTCTAAATGAAGACGAACAATGTAGATCCAATATGCAGCGCTGCGTAGTACATGCAGAACATTTGTATACCTCTATATGAGACAAACAAAGGGAATCAGAGGCTCTGGGGTAGTACATGCAGAGATAGAACTTTTACTCAAGACAAGTACAGAGCCTTTATGAAGCTCTGTATGAAGGACGGAGGCAGGGTCATAATGACCTCGTAACACCTATAGAACCTCTGTTAAGCTCTGTATGAAGAACGGAATTGGGCTTCAAGGACACAGGCGTAAAGAAAGTTTACAGAGATTAAGACGGAAACTATTTAGAGTTACAAGTCTGAAGGCCATCTTCGGAGTAAGAGACAGAGCCTCAACGCATTTCGTGAAGAGACAGAGCTCTTTCTCAAGACTTAAATGCAGAACCTCTGTGCAGCTCTGCATGAAACTCGGAGTTTGGTTCAGATTGACAGCATAACACGTGCATAACCTCTGTTAAGTTCTATATGAATGACATAATCAGGCTTGACAAACACAAGGGCTAAGAAATCATCCAGAGTTCACGACGGACAATATCTAGCGTTGCAAGACTTCTAAATCAAGACGACCAATCTGGCTACAAGTGTGAATTTTTTTTCAAGAGTCAATTGCTAAAATTAGCCAATGCTACAAGTTTGTATAAATTTTCCGTTGTCTCAGAAATAAACCAACTTTTGATAATGATTGTCCTTGACTCTTATTAAATGAGAAAAACTCTAGACATTAACTCTGAAAGAAAACTTTGAAGATTAACTCTGAAACATAAGAATTCAGAATTCTATTGTTAGACTGAAAAATAACTCTGGACTTAACTCTGAATAAGAGGAATTCAGAGTTGTCTTCTAAGTCTAGAAAGTATCTACGAGCATAACTCTGAGTCATAAGAAATTTGATTTCTTATAACTCAGAAATGTAACTCTGAAGAGTAGTTTAGAGTTGTATTCTAAGTCTGGGAATAACTATATAACTAAGTTTGGAACTGAACAATTCAGAGTTATGTTGTAAGTCTGAGAAATAACCAATATCTGATGACATCATGTTGATGATTTGTATCACTAATGTCATTTAAGTGTAATGGGATTATATTGTTGACCAATGTAATCATGATAAATATTGAATAGTTAAGGCATGTGCGGAGTGCACACTTGTTTGAGTTATTTTGATTTAGGGACGAAGCCCACTAACAGAAGGGGTCCGGGGGCAGCGCCCCCGGGTGGCAGGGTCCAAGGGGCGGTAGCCCCTGGCGGGGTCCAAGGGGCAGAGTTCCTGGCTGGGGTCGAGTTTTTTTTTCCCCGGGTAATATTGCTTTGTGAAAAATGCTTCAAAAATGGGAATTTGAAATTTTAAACCTGGTTTTGATGACCACTCCAGAGTTAAATTCATACGCGAATTTTTCCAGAGTTATGTTGTAATTCTGGGGGCCGTAAGTAAAAATTGTGTTTTCGACGGGAAAAATCAATAACCGTCGCACAAAAACGTGATACGTGTCCCCAAAGTTACATATTTATTAGTATTATAGATATGCATGTATATAAATTAATTAACTTTATATTATTATTAATTAATAAGGTATTAATATTCTTTTAATAATTATATAAATTAATTAATATCACATAATTATTAATTAATTAATTAAGTACACATGTCTCTAAAGTTACTTATTTATTAGGTATATAAATGTTATAAATTAATTAACTTTATGTTATTATTAATTAATAAGGTATTAATATTCTTTTAATAACTATATAAATGTCACACCCCGCTAAAGCGGAAACACGGGATATGGCAGGKAGAGTCTCATAGCGATAGTGTATAAACAACACAACCATACATTTAGAAAACATAAATACAAAATAAATAAAGTTTAAAATCCCAAAATACAAGATTACATYACTAAACACAAATTAAGATTGAAATTTCCAAATGTGACACGTCTTCAAACATGTGTCATCGAAATTCTTTCTTACCCTGAAAAAGAATGTCAAACAAGTGTCAACTACGAGAGTTGGTGAGTTCACAGATTTTATATGCATAAAACGATTTTAAATGCATCAAATCTTATTTATAAAACTTATGAGCAATATCTTAAAAGCAACGCCATACACATGATATAAATTGTTGAGCCACTACTAAGCCTAATACCAAATATGCCCCACGAACT
>NW_020202323.1:0-1254 GCF_001531365.2 Cynara cardunculus var. scolymus
GAATATTCAACAGGTTATCCGGATTAGAAGTCCGGACAACAAGCAAACATAAACCGCACAAAAGTACGTACAAAGTCCTTTTAAAACAATTCGCTCAAAAGTCTAAATATTAAACCGATCAAAAGTCAGACACCATCCAATCAAATACCGTCCAAAAGATGTACGATTACAGAAATAAACCGCTTAAATAGTCAAAGACTTACCGAGCAGATTCTAAACCGCACAAACAATCAAACTTACCATCCGGATTGTTTAAGCCGTTCAAAAATCCGTTCAAGTTACAAACTTCTTACCAGCCGGATTCTTTAAACTGCACAATAAACCTTTCAAGTGTTCAACGGTTTACCAACCGGATTCTTTAAACCGCACACTAATCCGCACAAGCTGTCAACGGTTTACCAGCCAGATTAGTTAAACTGGTCAATTATCCGCACAAGTGTTGTCCGGTATAACCTATATCCAAACAACTCGAAAACACACAGATGTTAAATCGCACAAAAGTTAAGCGGATAACATCTTAAACCGTACAAGCTTTAAGCGGACAAAAATTCAAGCAAAAACACAAAATTTCACACTTTTTACCAAAATTTTGGATCAAAACATGAAAAAGTATGAATTTTGAAGAACTTTTTCCAGAATACAAAAAATCAAATTTCGACTAATTCAGCCTTAAAACTTGTTTTAAATCAAAAAATGTGTGAATCAAGATTGCTCAATATGTAAAACGAATCTAAGGATGTAGATCTTTACAATTAACACTCAAAATATGAACGATTTAGGCTAAAAAACCCAATCCGGACGAAAAAAATCAAGAACAGTGATGAACAGATCGATGAATCTTCAATAAATCGTGCAAAAAATGTGCAAATCTGATGAATCTTCAAACCCAAACTGCTGCAGTCTGCTTTGATACCAATTGATAAGTCTAGAAATCATAGAAACATGATGTAATCTTCAAGAATCATGATGAACATAAAAGGTAGAAAAAATATTATCAAAAGATGATTTGATTGAGAGAGAGAGAGAGAGAGAGAATTACAGCACTAATCTTGATAATTCTGCTAATGACAAAGGTTAATGACAATTACAAGGAAATTACTATTTATACTAGGAAATAGTAAAGACTACACTATTACAAAACAATTACATTAAGGAGAAACTTGAATACAACTTTAAAGCTCTAACTTGAACCCAACATTTACTAACAATGGTTTTCACAGAGGTACAACAGACATTACTTTGTTTTATAAGAAA
>NW_020202323.1:2258-3350 GCF_001531365.2 Cynara cardunculus var. scolymus
CTTTACAAAAGCCCTTGATGAGAAAAGGTTTAATTTCCTTGTTGAGAAAATAGGAATGGCATGTCCAGAGTTCTAGATGTTGAATGTCTTATTTTTTATTCTCTGTTGTATAAAGTTTTTCTTTAAGTAATCTCATTTTGTATATAGTTTTATTTCTCGATTAACCTTCACTTGTTTTCATAGTTAACAGTTTTATCTTGTAGTGACTTGCAAGGTTTGAGGGGAGTATGTGCTTAAAAAGAATAAAACCTTGTGAAGAAGAAAAACGTCTTTAATCACATAAGTCTTTTCACAGATCCTCTGTGATAGCTCTCAGAGGCTCTTTTAACGGATTCTCTATCGATACTTCTTCTTAGGATTTTAAATGGTTTTTAGTTCGAGGGGGATCCATGGAAGCTGGCTCATAGGGGGAGTTTTGAAATGAAAATCAAAACATTAGAAGGTGCCAAAAACTTTTGAAGTATCTTATTCTCAGAGGTCAACACATCAGAGCCTCTGACGCTTCTATAAGAGGCTCTGTGGGTTTGAACTGAGCAAGTACTCATCTCTCTGAGGATTTGAACTGAGCAAGTACTCATCTCTCTGAGGATTTTCAAACCGTTTAGGTAAATAAAGGTGTAACATGCTAGAACACCCTGCACATATCACAGAGGCTCTGTTACCCTTAGGCCTCTGACAGAACTCTCTTATAGTTCTCTTTTATTGATATGGTRCGCGTGGTTCTGTGGATAAGGGTTAAAGCAAATCACGCGCGTGTCAGAATTGGGGGCGCATGTCATCAATCGTGAGTCTTCCCAACATTGCGTGTCATATTTTTGATTCGTCACTCCCTATAGCCACTCATCACGTTATTYCTCCCAATAAATGGTTCGCTTTCAAATCCCTCACTATAAATGCCCCTTCCCCCCAAAACGTAAACCTTTACATTACTCCTTACACTCCGACGAACCTCAAGCTTTCCGATCAAACCTGCAAAATTTCAAGCTTTCTAATACCTGCAACAATGTCGTCAAGTTCTTCCGGCTCCGCTCAATCTGTAAATGTCTCAAGCGACAACGAAGTAACCCAATCACAGGCACTAACTTCTCATGC
>NW_020202323.1:4860-6508 GCF_001531365.2 Cynara cardunculus var. scolymus
ATCCAACAAGAATTTAAAGCGCCCACAGAGGTAGCGGATTTGGGGACAGAAGTCGTAATAGACGACGAAGAAGAAGAGTTGGAGATAGAAGAGGGAGTAAAAGATGCCGAAGGCACACATCCTAGCCCCCCTCCTAGTGCTACCCACATTTCTAGGGACCCTGTTCTAGAGGGAACCCCTATTGAACAAGGAGTGCACATGCTGAGCCCTAAACCAGTAAACCTCGCAAAGGACATTCTTTCGTCCTCTGTCGAATGCACAGCCCGGGAACCATAATCAACTCCAACATCCTCTCAAAAGGATGTTGGTTTTACAATAAGAGTCCATTCGCCCAACGAATCATCACAACCCAAAGAGGCATTCGTTGCCCCTCCACACCAGAGTGATCAACCAAGTTATGCTTCAGATGTATACGAGAGGTTCATAGAGACTACGGGTCTAGAACGCCCAAAGTCTCCACTCGATCCCTTTGCCGAGTTAGGCTCTGAACCTACTAGGCACGATATCGACAGAGGTATTCAAGAGGATGGATGAGTTGAAAAGCTTATTCTCCTCCCAACCGACGACAGAGGCTCTCGCACCGCTCACAGAGGCTCTAAAGGAGTTGACTTCCACAACTTCTGAGCTCAAGACAACCGTATCAGCCCTTCAGAGCTCTGTCCTCAACAAAGACGACCTCACAGAAGCTTTCAACGCCTTCTCACTCAACCTTTCTTCAATCCAAAAGCTCAAGACAGAACTATCATAGGTTGCCACCCAATTCGCTGCAGACTTTATTTCTGCCGGCTACACGGATTATTCTGCCTTCAAGGACGAGATCAAAGGGATGTTCTCCTCTGCGGTCACCTATGGCATTAACTCTAAGTCCTCCAGGGCTAATATTAACCATCTAGCCACTCGCAGAGAGCTAGACGCAATGGTTGAAGCCCTTGGAGAGACCGTGCAGAAATACACCGACCAACTACTCAAGGAAGCCCGAGCAAGCAACGAAGCTATAAGAGACTGCACGAAGAAACTCGTCAAAGAAGGTGATAACTTAAAAAATTAGATCTATTGTTGCATCTCTAAGATGAAATGGGCCACAGAGATGGATATCAACATTGCCTCTGTGATTGCTGAGGAGATTCAAAAGATGGAGAGGGCGGCTTCCAAAGTTTTAAAGCGATTGAAGAAGGCTCCCCTTACTTCTTGCAAGGCAGAAGCCACTAAAATCTATGACGATCAAGGAGGTGATGACCATGATCGTCATGAGGGGGAGAAGAAGAAATAGGAACCAAAGAAGACAACCTCTGCCAGACCACTAAAAATAGTGGACTCTGCTACTGCCCTATTCTCTAAAGACAAATCTCCAGAGCCTAAGGGGAAAGGCAAGGGTAAAGCAGTAGAGGAGTTGCCACAAAAGGGGTCAAGCTCTGAGACGCCAGAAGAGATAAATGAAGAAGAGTATGATGACCCCGTTCTTGTTAGAGCTCTAAAGGCGTCTTTGGCAGAGGCACAAGCGAGAAAGGGCAGAGCCCCCATCCCCAGAGCTGGAGAAGGCTCTTTCTCTAAAATGGCGAAGATTCTAGAGGAAATGTCCACGGGTACGTTTGACGCTCTGGTAGGAACTGTCAAGCCAATCCTACCAGAGGGGTCCATCCAGAGGCCG
>NW_020202323.1:7463-9288 GCF_001531365.2 Cynara cardunculus var. scolymus
AAGTCTACAGAACCATCAAGTCAGATCTGCAATTTGCCGTAGATGACTATCCAGACTCTGCTGTGGACTAATTCTTGTAATAGTGTAGGCCTGTACTATCTATTTTCAATTTGTTCATTTATGTAATTCTTTTAAGAGGATGAGTTTAATCTCCTCTTGTATTCTTTCAATTTGTCATTTCTTGCAACCATTTGTCTAAATTTACTTTTTCATACTTAGGGGGAGATTGTTAGCTCTGTTTTTCATCTCTTATAAAAGTATAGATAAAGTATTCTACAAGTCTTGACAGAAGCTTATCTTCCACAGAAGACAACAGAGGACTAACGACAGAAGTCTGATATTCGAGAAGTAAAGTATGACAGAACCTCTTATGTCTCTCACCGAGGTTCTGGAAAATGGTCCTCTGTCAATAAGAACAAGCAAGTCTATTACAGCAGAGCCTCTGAGATGGCTCATAGAGGGTCTGCAGTTTCGTCTTCTATGAAGATCCTCTCCCAACTATTTTTCAAAGATTGTTAGTTGCATGTGCTTCTCACTTGACTAGGTCTTTAATCGACTTTATTTGGACGGCTTAGATGATTTCACATGTCTAGATCATGTCAGGAAGGTCGTTAGGAACTAGTATAAATAGCGGCTAAGGCCCTTGTATTCAGTGTGCTTCCGTATTGTAATCGTCTTATTTTCAATTGAATGAATTGAAAAACCTTTGAAGCTATTCTCCTGTGTTCATCTTCTTCCTCATATTAACTGTGTGTTCTTGGTTTAATTACTTTGTTCTATTCTTATTATTGTTTCCGCTGCACTGTAATCGTCCTAGAGTTCATTCAGAGTAATAGATCATTATCAAAGCTGAATTTACAGGTCCAACAGCCTTGTTGCGGTTTACCACACCTTGTTTATATAACTTATTGTGATAAACCCATTTCTTTGGTTCAACTAAGAAAATGAAGTTGACAAAGAGACAGATACTACCTAGAAGATGACGAGTCTGAATACCTGCACTTGGATCACCAATAATTTGATGAATAGGATGGTCTTTTGTCCATCGTTGTGCTGGTAGAGGATTATCATCTGAGCATTGACGTTCAGGAAAAGAAAATGAGGCTTCAGCTGCAGGTTCTTCAGCAATAGCAACAATTTCTAAAGGAGCCTCAGATTCAGCGAATGATAGAGGTTCTGATGCTTAGGGCATTTTATACACTGATTGGTCAGTGTTTGAAGTAGAAGGAGGAACGCAACTAATAGGCACTACAACGATCTCTGAAGAAGATTTGATTCGGTTATTAGTGGCAACAAGAATGATAAGTGGATCATCATCAGCTTCTGGAGAATCAGCGTTGGGTAGATTGCTGAAGGAAGCTTCAGGTTGTCCAACATGATAGAACATCCAGTTTATTAATTCTTCGTCATCATTAATTATGGGTTTAGAATTCTTCGTCAAAGGTGACATGAATAGTTTTTTCCATTGTCTGTTGGCGTTTGTTGAATACTCTGAATGCTTTGGATACTGAAGAATATCCATGAAAGATTCATTCATCAGTTTTGGGATAGAACATTCCCAATTGATCACGGTTGTTGAGAATATAACATGTGCAACCAAAGATATGTAGAAAGCTGAGAGAGGGCTTGTGACAATCCTGCATTTTGAGATTTCAGGTAGTACCTTATTTCAAGATCTTTATTGAAAACTAAGTCTTTCTAGGATTTAGCTTCGATGAGTAGAGATCATCTTRCTTAATTCCCAAGATTAGTTTGTTAGACCACGTTTCGGTGGGTAGCTAACCAAGTTAGTTTATGCAATGCCAAATAGTCTTGAAATGTTTCA
>NW_020202323.1:11004-12645 GCF_001531365.2 Cynara cardunculus var. scolymus
CGTGAAATTAGGAGGTTGTTTAGATGGCTGTTTGTTTGTAGCATGATGATGTTGGCATTAGGAATAGCTATAGGTTGGATGTTATTCTAAGAAGTAGATTTCAAAATAGGATACTCACTCTTGTTCCGATTGCTGGAAACCCTGTCTTGTACTCATCATCCAATTTCAATGCAYGGCACCTTTTGAAGAATGCTTATTATGTCAACTTATTGTTAGAATGAAGTTTACTTTATCTTGGTTTTGATAATGACTGTTTACCCTCCACACGAAGAACACTCTTGGGTATCATAGAAATATCTGGGATGCTATTCCCCTTGCTCTGCCATCAACTTACGAATTCCATTTTGATTAGGATCCAGAGAAATGCCGCCAAGAAGGGAGATCCCCGATTTAGCTCAACTCGTATCTGACCAACTTATCGCTGCACTACCCAATATAGTCAGCCAAGTGGCTGCTGGACTGAATGCCAACCAGACTTCAAGCTCTGAATCTAGACCTCCTCGAGAATGTACTTATAAGACTTTCAGAGCTTGTAACCCCGAGGAATTTAATGGAACCAAGGGAGCAGTGGAATTGCTATCGTGGTTAGAGAATGTGGAATCCGTTCTCATATTAGCAAATGTACCGAAGGAACTAAAGTGGAGTACACAGCGTGCCTATTGCAAGGAAGGGCACTCACTTGGTRGAACATTATAGTTCAAACCAGAGGTCGAGAAGCAGCTAACCGACTTTCCTGGGAGGAGTTTAAGAAACTGCTAAAGGACGAATACTGTCCGAGGAGCGAACTCTAAAAATTGGAAATGGAGTTGTGGAACCTTGAAATGAAAGGAGACAATATCTCTGCGTACACAGCAAGATTTCATGAGTTAGCAAATGTTGTGCCACATCTGGTGTCATCAGAAGAAGTCCGAATAGAAAGGTACATTTGGGGATTGTTCCCAGAAATTAGGGGAAACATAACCTCTGCCAATCCAAAGACTATCCAAGAGGCGGTAGAAATTGCCACTAAACTCACGAACAATGCTGTGCAATCCGGAGGGTTGGCCAAAGGAAAACGAAAGATAGAGGAGTATGGGGACCGAAGAATTGGAAGGAAATTCGACAAAAGCCGGAGAATGACAAAGAATTTTGGAGCCCAATCACAGGTGGTAAGGCAGGGCGATGCGGAAAGATGCAATAAGTGCAAATTTCCACACCGAGGGAATTGTATCATCTGCCAGAGGTGCCGTCTAGGGGGCCACATGGCAAAGGACTGCCGGAAGCGCTTATGYTATGAATGTGGAAGCCCAGACCATATAAGGAATGATTGCCCAAAATGGAAAATAGGGGCAAGTGTAAACCAGAATCGACAGAATGGTGCGGGTAATTCAGGAAGTCAGGCTCGAGGCAGAGCTTTTGAATTAGGAGTCAGAGAAGCCAGAGAGGATCCCAGCATGGTTATAGGTACGTTTCCTCTGAATAATGAATTTGCATCGATTTTATTTGATTCTGGGGTGGACAGAAGTTTTGTGTCACTAGACTTTAAGCAGAGAATTAACTTAAGGCCCCAGAAATTGGGAGAAGCCTTCGTAATTGAGTTTGCCAATGGCCAAAAATTCAAGGCTAGAAATGTAATTTTGAATTGCACTCTGAACCTAGCTA
>NW_020202323.1:14110-16796 GCF_001531365.2 Cynara cardunculus var. scolymus
AATATGAGGCAAAGAAGATGGGTTGAATTACTCAGTGATTATGACTGTGAGATCAAATACCATCTAGGAATGTTGTGGCCGATGCTTTAAGCCGAAAGGAAAGAATAAATTCATTAAGGGTGCGAGCTTTGAGAATCTTAGTGAATACCAGTTTGAAGGCCCAAATTCTGGAGGACCAAAAAGAAGCTCTAAGGGAGGAGAACGTGAAGGATGAAATTTTGCATGGCATAGAGTCCAAATTTCAGATGAAGTCTGATGGAGCGTATTATTTAGGAAACAGAGTTTGGATACCTAAGATTGGCAATTTTAGGCCAACCATTTTGGACGAAGCTCATCGATCAAAATATTCGATACACCCGGGAGCAGACGAAATGTACAAGGATTTAAGATCATATTACTGGTAGCCTGGAATGAAGAAAGACAATGCACTATATGTAAGTAAGTGCTCAATTTGTGCAATAGTCAAGGCCGAACACCAGAAGCCTTCAGGTCTGCTCCAGCARCYCGAAATTCCTCAATGGAAATGGGAGCAGATATCGATGGACTTCATAACTAAGTTACCCCGATCTGGAAAAGGGCATGATACCATTTGGGTGATTGTAGATCGATTGACAAAATCTGCTCATTTCTTGCCAATCTGAGAAGACTATAAGATGGAGAAGTTAGCCCAAATTTATATAAAAAAAATCGTCGCTAGGCATGGAGTGCCTACTTCCATTCTATCGGATAGAGACAACCGTTTCACTTCAAGGTTTTGGCAGTCGCTTCAACAAGGAATGGGTACTCGTCTGGACCTAAGCACTTCTTATCACCCTCAAACAGATGGACAAACTGAAAGAACAATCCAGACCCTGGAAGACATGTTACGAGCTTGTGTTATAGATTTTGGTGGAAGCTGGGACACACATCTTCCATCAGTAGAATTTGCCTACAATAACAGCTACCATACCAGCATCCAATGTGCGCCCTATGAAGCTTTGTATGAGCGCAAGTGCAGATCTCCATTATGTTGGTCAGAAATTGGCGGGAAACAGTTAACTGGACCTGACATTATCCGAGAAACCACTAATAAGATTGTAGTAATCAGAAATCGACTCAAAGCTGCAAGAGATCGTCAGAAAAGCTATGCTGACAATCGAAGGAAACCATTAGAATTCCATAAAGGTGATAAAGTTTTCTTAAGGGTCTCACCATGGAAAGGAGTGATGCGTTTTGGAAAGAGAGGCAAACTGGTCCCTCGTTATATTGGCCCTTTTGAAATAGCATAAAGGATTGGACCAGTGGCATATAAGCTAGATTTGCCTCCGGAGTTATGCACTATACATGATACATTCCATGTATCGAATCTCAAAAGATGCCTAKCAGATGAAACTCAAGTAATGCCACTAGGAGACGTGCAGGTTAGCGATCAACTGCATTTCGTTGAAAACCCCATAGAAATCATGGATAGAGAAGTTAAGCAGTTGAGGCGTAACAAGATCCCTATAGTAAAAGTTCATTGGAACTCGAAGCATGGACCGGAGTACACGTGGGAAAGGGAAGACTTCATGAAAAGCAAATATCCCCACTTGTTCTCAAAGCCAACCATGATTTGAATTCGACGATTAAATTTTGGGACGAAATTTTTCTGGCTTGGGGAGACTGTGACAATCCTGCATTTTGATATTCCAGGTAGTACCTTATTTCAGGATCTTTATTGAAAACTAAGTCTTTCTAGGATTTAGCTTCGATGAGTAGAGATCATCTTGCTTAATTCCCAAGATTAGTTTGTTAGACCACGTTTCGGTGGGTAGCTAACCAAGTTAGTTTATGCAATGCCAAATAGTCTTGAAATGTTTCATTTAAATAAAGTCGATATTTAAGTTCCATTCTTTTTATATTTAGTTGCCAATTAATTTAAAAGGGTGGAGTTTTTTTTTTTAAATCTTTTGTCAATTTAATTTGCTTGGTTATATTAGTGGGGTTTTATTATTTAGAAAAATATAAATATCTTGGGCTTGGGCCTTTAGAGGCCAGCCCATTTCTTCTCAAAAAGCCCCATATAAATACCCCTCTTCTATTGAAAAATCTTCATTCTCCAAATTCCAGCTTTATGTTTTCTCTCTAACGCCATCACCTTCCAGCCGGTTCCAACTTTATTGCAAAACTCAAGGTTTTGTTGTCCTTAAAAGCTTGTTTGAAAGCTTCTGTTCCGAGAAGGTATGCTTTAGAGCCATTCTATTTTTCTTAATAGTCCGAAATTTTTTATCCTTCTCCCTTCTCCATTCTTTAAGTAAAATTTATGGGATTTAAAGAGGAGAGATTATTCATCAAAGACCTGCATATGTCTTCGTTGGGGATGATAATCTGTGACCTAAGTTCTTTAAATCTCCAAGAAAGAAGGAAAAATTCCTTGCATGTGAGGTCTGATCATATTTTCGGATGATAGGTCTTGCATGCAACTCTATTCGGATTTATTCCTTTGAAAACTTGTTGGAATCGAGATTATTTTGTTTTCTGGAAGTTATTCTAAGATGATGGTTTTTGTGTTAAAATCTTTTAATTCTTGGAAATATTGAGCCTACATGCAATCGGTGGTGAAGGCGTGTGGCTCAAGAATTGTGGATTATTCTTGAAAAGAGTGTTAAACCCATTCAAAATCTCTTGGTTTTGGTAATTGGCGGTTGCCATCATTTGTTTTAGGATG
>NW_020202323.1:16910-28140 GCF_001531365.2 Cynara cardunculus var. scolymus
CATTGGAACCAACTTTGCCCTACCTAAGTCAAGGAAACCATTAAGTTAATATAGCACTAGTTGGTCTGTCAGGAGGTTCGAGTAAGCATAGCAAGTCCATAAGGAATCATTCGGATATTCGCCAAACTTGTGAGTTCTCACGGCCCCACTTTTAATGTTTTTTATATGTTTTATGGGGGGAAAGCATGATATTGAGCAAACTTTGCATGATACGTTTTATGATACTTGTGACTAAAGAACTGTTTAGTCGATGCTTTAATTGAATTATCTTGGGCTAAGGAACTGCCTAGTCAAGTTTTACTTGGAACCTCTTGGGCTAAGGAACTGCTTACTCGGGTTCATTACGTTTGGTTTTGAAAATTGTTTCTGCACTTAGTATAAATGCTAAATTGATGCGCTTGAGAGTATATGTTTTCAAATAAAACTCCCCATCCGTACACGCTACTTGTTAACTCGGGTACATTCCCGGGCCGTGGTATTGTGGATAGCCGCTATTGTGTTGACAGTCCCACCCAGAAAGGGGTGCACAATTACCTATGTTTTCTAGCCTAATCATGTGGAATTTGGACCACCGCTGAATTAGTGCTTTATCGAACCGTGGGACCAGACTAGTGAACGTGCTACTTCTGGTTGTTCGAAAATTAATGGGGCATATTGGTCAGGTAAGGCTCAATAGCGTCTCAAGTGTTACAACGCGAGGGATTTACATTTATTAAGTGCAAAGAATTCGCATAAGTTTGCTATTACTTGGTTTATGCATTGAAATGTTTTTATGCATGTGAAAACCCGTGAGTTGACCAACTCTTTGTAGTTGACCTTGTTTTTATTCCATGCTTTTCAGGTTCTGAGTAAGTGATTGGTTTTTAAGGGAGCATACCTGGGCCAAGATCGATTAAGTCAAGTTTTTGATGTTATTTTGAACGCTGTGTAAATTCTAACTCTTGTTATGTCGATGAATCGTTTTGTTTTAAAACAACTTGAAATAGTGTTATTTATAAACTGTTGATATGACTCGCTTGTCTGTTAGCATCCCGTGTTTCCGCTTTAGCGGTGTGTGACAGGGCTTTCTGCTATGGAAGAGTTTGTAACCTGTCTTTTTCAACCTCTTGACGATCAACGAATGGTTTTGAATGAAACAAGCGGTGTTGATAACTTCAGCCCAGGATTGAGTGGAAAGATGAGATTCACTGAGTATTGATCGAGCAGCCTCAATGATTGTTCGATTTCTTCTTTCAGCGACCCCATTTTGCTGAGGAGTTTTCACATAAAAGAAGTTATGAGAGATTCCCTTATCCTTAAAGAAGTTATCTATAGTACTATTTTTGAATTCAGTTCCATGGTCACTTATGATAGATCGTACTTTAATATTACTAAGTACTTCTATCTTTTTGATGAACGATACTATTTTTTTAGGTGCTTCACTTTTGGATCTGAGAAAGAAGACCCAAGTGTACCTGAAGTAGTCATCAATAATGATGAATGTAAATTTCTTTCCAACAATGGATTGCACGTTCACTGGACCAAAGAGATCCATGTGCAATAGCTGAAGTGGAGATGTCACTGAAGAGATTTGCTTGGACTTAAAGCTAGCTCTTGTTTGTTTTCCTTTTTCACATGCTGAGTAAAAAGGTTTCTTTGCAAAGGTGTGTGGAGGAAGACCAGTGACGATATCATTTCTAGACATCTTGCTGAGTGTCTTGAAGTTAAGATGAGAAAGTCATTTGTGCCACAGCCAGTTGATATCTGACGAAGCTTTAGAGAGAAAACAACTATTCTTAATAAGAGGAGAATCCATGTTGATGATGTAGACATTCTCTAGATGAGAGCCAGTTAGAGCAACCTTATAATCCTTGTCAAAGATGTAGCATGAATTCTTAGAAAATCGTATTGTGAAATATTTATCCCACAGTTGACTGATGCTAAGAATATTGTGCTTCAGTCCTTCAACATATGCAACACGCCTGAAAGTGGTTGCACCGTTGATTAATACACCAAAGCCTTTGGTATATCAATTTCTGTTTCCTCCAAAGGTCATGGAAGGGCCTCTTTCATCCTTGTAGTCGATGAGCAGCGATTTATCTCCAGTCATATGATTTGAGCATCCTTTATTGAGATACCAAATGCCTTTGACTTTCTACACATGGGAACAATTTAAAATGCTTTGGTACCCATTCTATTTGGGTCCAGCAGTGTTAGGGGCAACATCTACTGAAACTGAAGAATAGGCTTCAATGGAATTAGGAACAACCTATGACGCTAATGAAGTAGAGACAGTAGGTGTCTTCACTGAGCCTGAGGAAGAGGCTTTAGTGGTAAGAGGAACAAGAATACCTGATACTAAAGACTTAGTGTCATTAGTTGTCTTCACTAAGCCTGAAGAGGAGGCTTTAGTGGATTTCTTCACCTTAGTTGTTTTTACAACCTTGGTGGCAGATTTCGCCTTGGTAGATTTCGCAGCCTTGGCTACTTTCTTACCTTTGGCTGGGGGACCAGCCTTGGCAAAAGGACACTTACTGGCAATATGTGTAGTTTCTCCACAATGTCTACACTTCCTATATCTAAAGCTAGGTCTAGAGCCAAGAAGTACCAGAGAAGAAGAGGGACAAGCTCCAAGGGTTCCCTTCTCATCTATTCTAGGAGAAACTTTTGAGGATTTGGAGTCCTTAGGTGAAACATTCACCTTGAGCTTAGACTTAGATTTCTAAGAAGATTCAAATATCTTGATCTTTGAGGAAGAAGAAGATGCACAATCTGAAGGAATAGATTTAGATCTATGTGACTTGTTATCCTTCTTAGGAAGAGGTGCCATGACAATGGTCTTACCTTTGTCTTTGCAACCTGAACTCGAAGGAATTCCATCAAAATGACTCTCAATAAAAGAAGACTGAGAAGAAGATGTGTCAGGAATAAAAGAGATGAAGGTACCAAACTTGAGCATGGACCATTTAGTGACACTATCCTCCTTATCATAAGAGAAGCCTAGACCAGTCTTTATCTTGGCAGGGATCTGAGCGTTAATGATCTTAGACCTTTGACTGTGGCTTTGCACCATCCTTCAATGGTAGCCTTTTTAGCCCTGAGTTCATCGTTCGTTTGCTCACGCTCAGCTATAGCCTGTTCGCGTTCAATAGTGATGGTTTGGTTTACAATGACCTGATCTTTAAGATCTTCTTCGATCTTAGTCAACTCTTTGAGCTTGGAATGACAAATCTTCAACAGTTCTTGAAGATCAAGATTAAGCATTTCTGCTTTAGATTTTCCATTTAGGGCATTGTAAAGGTCAACCGTCAACGTATCTAACGCTGATAGGCTACAAGAAGAAGAAAAAGAGGGTTCATTCTGGAAACATACCTGAGCAAGAGAGGATGATGAGGGATCATTGGAGGTTGACGTCTTAGAAGTTTATTTCTTGACATCCTTGGCCATTATGTAAAGATAGGCCGTATCTTCTTTATCAGAGGATAATTCATCAGACGAATCATCCTAGTCATGCTCTTCAGTGAAAAGACATTTGGCCTTTCACTGGGAACTCTTCATCTTCTTATACTTCTCCTTTAGCTTCAAATATTTATCATTTTTGAGGTTTTTGAAGATGGCTTCGCAATCTTCTTTGACCTGCACTCACCTTCAAAGTGACCTTTACGGTAACAGTTGTAGCAGACCGCTGAAGCCTTGTCAATAGTATCTGACATTTCTTTTCCTAAATGGTCAGCATGAGATATATGCAGAAATTACTTTTCCACACAAATCTTCTAAAAGACTTAGTTAGAAGCGCCAATGATTCATCAAAGTCTGCAAGGTCAGGCTCTGACAAATCCTCTGAGTTAGTATAGTCTAACTCCATTATAGAGACAGAAGAAGGAAGAAGAGAAGAAGAAGGGAGTTCAACTAAAGAATCTTTAGAGATCAAAGCTAGTGGAGAGTTATTCATGTCTCTAGAATTCTTGATTAGATTCCTCTTCAGTTGTCGAGACTGCTAGTGATTGAGTAGTATCCCATATAAAGAGCTGAGAGAATGGTAGGACATGTCGTTGGACATCTTGAGACACATAGAATATGTATCCCAGGATTTTGGTAAACATTCCAGAAACTTCGTCAAAGTTTCAGATTTGGAATATTCTCTGCCAACCGTCCTTAAATCAATAAGAAGACAATTAAACCTTTGATGTACTTCAGATTACATTTCAATCTCTCTACAAAGCAAGCTTTCATATTGTCTTACTATGTTTTTCTTCCTCGATTCTTGTACCTGAGAGGTACCTTCATATTGAACATAGAGAGTGTCCCACAGAGTTTTCTAGGTCCTAAGCTTCATCACGGAATGATAGACCTTGTCAGGAAGAGACATAACTATATAGATCTCGCACGAGTATCTATAGCTATCTTCTTTTTGTCTTCTTAACTCCACTAATGAGGGAACTTAGGAATCTACCGTACAGGAATTGCAGCAGTCGTAGCTATTTCGGGAACAGCCGGAGATATAGCATATGGAACATAAGGTCCATTTTCAATATAATGTGGGATTTCAGGATCCACACCTTCCAAGAAAATAGACATCCGATTTTTCCAGAGATTGAATTTGTCTCTGATAAATCGAGGAGGTTTGGTAAGGCAGTCATTACCGTGAAAGTTTGTGCTTATCTTTTACAAAGCCATTTGAAAAGCAATAAATTATCTAGAGAAATAGAGATAATAAAATGCTGAAAAAACAACTAAACAAGAAGAGAAAAAAAAAACACTGCTCTGATATTACTTGTTCGTCCCAACCGGGTCTACAAGAGTTTTAGACGAATAATTAGTAAAGGGGGGTGAATACAAACACATAAAACTTTCGTATTTAAAAATATATATTGATAGAGAAAGATCAATACAAATTTTTGCAGATTGTTTGCGGAAATAGACAAGGTAAAGATAACCTATCTAAAACAATCTAAGTTTAAAACCAGATATACTTAGCAAAATAGAAAAGATTTGCTGGAAAGATAAAGAGGGAAAGTTGTTCTTCCTGGGTAAAAACTTCAGAATTCTTGAGTGGGATTCAAACTTGCTTGAAGATAAGCATATGTGCTCTTTTTTGATATGTGCGTATATGTTTGTGTTCTCTGCATGGAGAGAACACTCATCTATTTATACCCATTGCATTAAATGTAAATTAGAAGGGTTTGAACATGCGTCAAGATTTAGAAGGAAAGCTTGTCCTCTACTACAGTGAATAGTACAATTGTCTATTCATGAGCAAACATCCTTTCATGGAGTTGGTGGGCACTAGAGTGACTAGTCGGCTCCTTGTTGTACTATACTCTAGAAAGGGTATTGGTTTGTCCTTTGTGTGTAGAAGGACAAGACAAAAACAATCTTGCACAACAAGCTTTCTTTGATCGCTGAATGCTGGAATAACACTGAAGGTCTCTTCAACATTCGTTGAGGCTTGGGCAGTCTTCACACATATGTTGACCATGTTGTAATTACTGAATACCACTTCAGATCACAAACACGCCCATCACTAATATTCAGTTTCATTCTTCGACTGTCACTGAAGGTTCTTTGGTGTAATGTTGGGTTCGAGTATGCATGTTATTGTTGTATTCAAGTTCTCCATATTTTACATGCTTTGTAATAAAATAGCTTTATTCCTTCCTTAGTATAAATAGTAGTTTCCTTTGTAAAAGTAATTAGAAAGTCATTAGCATTTTATGTAAACTGAGTTTAGCATTGTAATTCTCTCTCAATCAATCAAGAGACATTTGGTGATCTACTCTCTCTTCATCTTATTCATCATGTTCTTGAAGATCATAATCATTTTGTTTGAGAATTTTGACATTTCAATTGTTATCCGAGCAGACTGCAACAGTTTGATTAGAGGATTAAACGAATTTGAACGAATTTGCATGAATTTGAACGAATTTAGTGGATTATCGATATGTGTTCTTAAGTGTTCTTCATCTGTTCTTCGTACAGGATCTGTTTTTGGGCTTAATTTGGTTGAATTTTGATTGTTAATCAATATACTTTGCATCGCTAGATTCACAATTGGATATAGAATAAGTTTGATTCACACTGTTTTTGGTTTTAAACAAGTTTTGAACCAGATTTGATCGATTTTTTGAGTTTTCGAATACTGTTGAATGTTCTCAAAATCCATAAATTTTCATGTTTTGATCCAAAATTTTGGTGAAAAAGTGTGAAATTTGTGTTTTAGTCCGATTAACTCTTGGTCGATTTAGGTTGTATATCGTTTAAAGCTTGTACGTTTTATACTTGTAATATTTTTGTGTGAATTGATTTTGATCGGATTAGGTTAAACCGGATAACTCTTGTGCGGATTGTTGAGCGATTTAAATAAACCGCTTGGTAAGTCGATTGTGCTTTGTGTGGATTATTGAGCGATTAAGGAAATTCGCTTGACAGGGTTTGTATTTTTTGCGATTTATTGCGCGATTTAATTGAAGTCCGGTTATAGCCTGAGCGAATTGATAAGTGATTTAAGGGTTAAGGTTGAGCGATTTATTTTTTGTTGAATGATCGTAGTTTGACTTTGACTATTGAATGATCGTACTTTGACTTTGACTCTTTGGACGGATTTGTGAACGGATTTTGACTTTGTATTGTGATCGATTTAAATCCTTGACTTTTTGATCGAATTGATTTTAAGCGGACTTATACGTATTTTGACTAGTTGACCTTGACTAGTTGTCTTGTTGACTTTTTTCGTCCGAATTTTATTTTGGAATTTTGACTAAGTGTTGAAATCATCCGATTTGAGAATTTTAATCCAAATTGTTGGTTGTTGAAAAGTTTTAGTCTAGGTTGTCCGGACTTCTAATCCGGATAAACTTGACCGGATTCCTAATCCGGATAAGCTTGTATGCTTAATTTTTTGTAAGTGTTGAATGCGTGCATATTCTTGTTTGAGATTTATCAGATATATTTTTGTATATTGACCCTTTAATACAAACTTTGAACTGCAGTTGATCCTATAACATAGGAACTGATAAAATGAGTTCAAGGGAAGCAATGGCTATTGGTACTGATACCAATCAATGGACAGATAGATTTCTGAATTTCATAGAGAGGATGAAGGAAGGAGATCTGATTATGGAATCCTTGATAGAAGGTCCTGTTGTGTACTACCGAGAGATACCTGCTATTCCAATACAACGCATACTTGCTCAGACTGTTATCAAAGAAAAATTCAGATATTCAGCTCAAAAAAGAGAAAGACCCCATGCTGATGTGCTTTGCAAGTCCTACATGATGCAAGCACTGCCCAATGACATTTACACCTGCATTGACAGTCATAAATCATCAGGTCAGAGCATGTGGGTTCAAATTGAAAAGATGATGATGGGTTCTAGAGTGGGAACGTAGTTGAAGATTACTAACTGTATATATCAGCATATGAAGAATTCAAGGCTAAAGATGGTGAGAGTCTTGATGATGTCTATGATAGACTTTCCAGACTGCTAAATGATCTGACAAAGAACAGAATCTCTAAAACTGTAATAGAGATAAATGTTAAATTCCTCAACAATCTTCAACCAGAATGGAAACCATTTGCTAATCATATCAGATTCAATAAATCATTATCTGATATTTATGTTCATGAAATCCATGAAACTCTGAAGCAGAACGAGGAAGATGTTTTGGAGATCCGAAATTTAAAGAAGAAGGAAGTTGTTGATCATTGGGCTTTTGTATTTGAGAAGAAAGAGAAGAAAGTAAAGAGTAGACCTGGAAAGCAAGTGAAGGAAGTTAGCCAATCAAGTGAATCTGAAAAAGAAGAAAGTAACAGTTCAGATTCAGACTCTGAAATGCCAGAAATTAGACATGCCATGGCGATGCTCACTAAAGCATTCCAGAAGAAGTTCCCGAAACGGCCAAAGATTCTCGTCGGGCTCAAAATATGAATACAAAGACAAATTTGGCCAGAAGAAGAAATATGAAGAAAAGAGCTTCGAGAAGAAGTACGAGAAGAAGCCGGAAGAGAAAAAGAAGTTTGGCAAAGGCGTAGCTGACGAGAACACTAAATGTTATAACTGTGGCAAGCTAGGCCACTTTGCTGTAAATTGTAGGAAGCCGGTAACTCGAAATACCGACTACTACAAGAATAAATTTCTTCTCTCTAAAGAGATGCTGGGAAAGCGCTTATGGCAGAGAATGATCACTGGCTAAATCGGACTGATGAAGAGGAAGAAACTGAAGCTGTTGCGCACGTATGCTTGATGGCTAAATCAGATAACTGTTCTTCAGATGAAGAAGAACAAAGTGCGGAAATGAATGAAGAGGTATTGGAGTAATCATGCATTAAACAGATGCATAAGATGATGCTCAAACTCCAATCTTTCCAGCAAGAATTAAAATAAGAAAAAATGCGTTCAAACAATTTTGAAAAAGAGTAAAAAACGCAAAAAGATAAATACATCAAACTGTTTGATGAAAATGCTGGAAACTTGGACTGGGCTAAATCTTTGTTATCTGAGTCCAAATTATTTGATGAAAAATCCAATATCTTAAAATCCGAATTATCTGATTTAAAGGAAAATTATAAATCATTAGAATTAGTTAATGAAGAACAAATAGTTAAATAAGTAAGCTTGAACTTCAAATAATTCAATTAAATGAAAAACTGAAGTCTAAAGAGGAAGTTTTATATAAACGAGGACAAACTGATCAAACCATTTTCCTAAACAAACCATCTGAAGCGATATTCTTTAACTCTCGGGAAGGGTTAGGGTATGAAAATCCGAATTTTTTAGGAAAAACTTTATATTATGCCCCGACCTTGTACAAATATGAATATCTTGATTGCAGTCCCGAGTTTTCGGTAAAATTTAAAAAATCTTCTGATGAGGTGGAACAACGATAAGATTACAATCGTCAAAGAAAAGATAAAATGCAAGTTCCGTTTGATTATACAAACTTCAATGAAAATTATAATAATCAAGACTCTGCACTTTCAACAGATTATTTTCATAGTTATTCAAAGGCAGAGCTTGAATCAAAACCAGCTGAACCAAAGCTTTACACTCCTACTCTAATTTTAGAAAAACAAGKGGTTCAGTTGGAAAAGATTTTAACTGAAGAAAAACTGTAATTTAATAAATAGAAACAAGAATTTTTAAATAAAATTGAAGATTTACAAAATTCTAAAATAAAAATGGAACATGTTGAGTCTGAGTATTTTTCGTGCGAAAAATCTTTGATTGAAGCCTCTGATTCAGAAGAAATTAATAATGTTAGTGAAGAAATTAATTTTTCAAATATCTTAAATTCAGATGTTTGTTTAGATAATGAGATTGATCATTTTGATTTTTCAAACAATTTACCCAGTCATGAAGATTTTATAATTAAAAATAATATGACTGAGGATTCCGACTTAACTTCAGATTTTGAAAATAATTTTAGTCAAAAATTTGTTTCCGAGGATATGTATTATAAAAAGAAGTAAAACTAAAAAGAATTCGAGGAAACAGAAGAAGCTTGCAAAGAAAAATAAACAAAAAGTTCGGCATTCAATTAAATCTGATAATTTTCTTTTTACTATTTCAGATAAAGCGTTGAAGTTTAAGACTATTTGAAGAGTAAAAGAAGAAGACAAATCATCTACTCAACAGAAGAAGAATAATTCTACTAAATCTTATTAAATGATTCGACATTGAATAATTATGTAATAAGATATTCAGTTGATGAATTGTTTGATATAAGAAATAGTAAAAATAATTGTTCTTCATGTAGAGTGAATGAATTACTTAAGTCTTTTATTTCGTTTAAACCTTATCATTTCATGCATTCTTTGATTTCTACTTTATCTAAGAATTTGCATTTTAAAGAACGTTGGTTCGGTATTTATAGTATACCACCAACGAAAACTGAGCATAAAGGTCCAAAACTAAAATGGGTACCAAAAACCAATTGATTCACTTTTGCAGGTTAACCGGCATGTGTGGTTCTTAGACTCCGGCTGTTCTAAGCACATGACTGGTAGAAAAGAACTTTTAGCTAACTATGTTGAATCTTTTGGAGGTACGGTAAGGTTTGGAAACAATCAATACGCGCCTATCCTTGGATACGGTGACGTAATTACTGGGAACTTATCTATTAAGAAAGTGTCGTTTGTCGAAGGACTTGGACATAATTTGTTTAGCATAGGTCAATTATGTGATAAAAATCTAGAAGTCTGTTTTAAAGCTAACCAATACAGCATCCGAACTACTGATGGCAAGGAGCTCTTAGCTGGATTCAGAAGATCAAATCTCTACACGATTGACCTATCCAATACACAAGTGGATACTGACGTCTGCTTGATATCCAAGACATCCTTAAAGAAGAATTTGTTATGGCATCGGCGACTTTCAGACTTGAACTTCAAGTATCTCAACAAGTTGGTTTGTGACAACTTGGTAAAAGGCATCCCAGAACTGAAGTTTCATAAAGACCATGTATGCAGTGCATGCGAGATGAGCAAACTGAAGAAAGCTTCAGACAAGCTGAAGACAGAGTTCAATACCGAACGTCCTCTACACCCACTTCATATGGATCTTTGCGGTCCTATGAGAGTCCAAAGCATCAACGGAAAAAAGTATGTGTTGGTCATAGTAGATGACTATTCCAGATATACCTGGGTTCATTTTCTGCGGTCAAAGGATGAAGCGGTCGAGACGATTATTTCATTCTTGAAGAGAGTTCAAAATAATCTGCAACTTCAAGTTCAGAAAATCTGAACTGACAACGGAACTGAATTCAAGAACAACACACTCGGTTCATTCCTCATGGTGTCGTTGAGCGAAATAACAGAACATTGGTGGAAGCGGCGCAAACATTGCTTACATGTTCTGTTGATCCCAGATCTCTCAATAACACTTATAATCTAGTTATGAATAACCAAATTATAATGATTTTATGAAGAAGATTAAGAAGACTCAAAATTAATTTATGAATATTAAAGAACAATTTGAGCTTCAAAGATTTTACTTTATTGATAATAAAACGTAAAACACAAAGAGGACTTTTCACGTATGCACACTTTTTACAATAGACATAGTCGTCTATTTATACTAGTTAGCTAATGTTAAGATAACCAACTATTGCTACTTTCTAGCAAATATTCTAGCTAATAGATATTGTTTATCTTTTACATGGATAATCATTGTTTACAAGATAAACTATAATTCCAGCTGTTGATTTGTCATCTCCAGCTGTCATTATTGATGTGGCGCTTTCATCCTTATCT
>NW_020202323.1:28595-30704 GCF_001531365.2 Cynara cardunculus var. scolymus
TAGGAGTAATCTTCTGTAGTTTATGACAGTTGAGATCTCCTGAATGAGATGGTTTCCCACTTCCCTTGGCACGTGGCTTCTGCCTAGTCCGTCTCTAATATTTTTCTGAAATCATTCAAGTGATTCGGTTGAGTACTTGAAGGCTTCAGACATTCTAAAGAACTTTTTCACCCCAAAGTCATTCTTGTAAACAAGTCCGAATTCAGGTTGAGACAAGACAGAGGCAGAGCGTATCTCCTGCAGGCCCTGGAATTCTTCATTTGGTGGAGCGCAGGATAGCCTCTCAATGCCCAGCCTTAGTGCAATCTTGAAGTCTGTTTTCGCTCTTAGCTTTACCAGGGACTCCATTGTCTTTACTATCGCTCGATTTGCCATTCCAAACCTTATCCCGTGATCCTGCCTCTAAGCTGTATAGGCGTATAATTCGATTAAGTCATACGGGTTGAGATTAATGAGATCATTTTCGTTGAACACGGTAATGATCTCATGGGCTCTCTCCACGGTGAACTCAATGTATCTGATAGCTCGGTTGGTGAAGGATTTTATCTTTAAGTCCATGACTCTCCTTATTCCTTCATTCGAGAAGACAACTCGAGGATCTTGAGTAGTTTGTCTGATGAAACGATGGTGTAGAAGATCCATTGATTCGGGTGATAGAATTGGAGGATTTGTTGACAAACTTTCATCGCGATCATGGTACATGTATTAATGGATATTTTCCATCATTACTGGTTCCCTGGGTGGCTCTTGAGGTCTTCTCCTCATCGACTCCATCTGCTGAATTATTTCATCCACTAGGCTTGTTGGAGGATGCCTTGAGGAAGAGGGAACATCCGCTTGCACCATTGGTTGTGTTTGGGTTGGTTGGGTTAGGGTTATTATAGGTTCTGGTTGTTGGGGTGATGAAGGTTGGGTTGTAATGGGCTATGGTTGTAAGGGTGAAGAAGGTTGGGTTAGAGTAGGCTCTGGTTGTAAGGGTGAAGAAGGTTGGGTTATAGTAGGCTCTGGTTGTATGGGTGAAGAAGGTTGGGTTTTAGTAGGATCTGGTTGTATAGAAATGATGAAAGGTTGAGTTGTGCGGGGTGTTGGTGAGGGTGTTAAGGGTAGGTTTACATTTGGTGTAGGAGAAAAGGGTTGATGTGTTTGTGGAGTGGTTGGTTCTTTATCGGTTGAGGAACTCAACACGATGGGTTCTGGGGTTGTAGCCAAGGGAACCTGGATATGCGATTGATCATTAGAGGGCAAGGCCTCTGGTTCCCTTGATTGGGTTTCTTGAGGTGAAGGTTGGTGTGGTGCTGGTTGCTGTGGCGCAGCGGATGTTGAAGTGTATGCAGCCGCCGCCTCTTTCTCCCCCTCACGAGGGCCAAGGCCTTGATCCTCGGGGTCTTGGTCATCGTGGCGCCTTCTTTTGCTTGGGCGGCTGCTTGAGCAAGAGGCTTGAGACCTCTTCTTCTTCTTGTTCTTCCTGAGGGATGTAAGATACTCCCTCAAGGCTATCTTTCTAGTGGTCTCCTTCATTGAACGAAGGAGAGTTGATGTACGTCGTTGTTCATCGACCATCGTTTTAGTGAGAGCCCTTGTTGGTTTGATGGCTCGATGAACAAACTTTGCGCTGATCTCGTTGAAAGAGGAGACCAGCGCTCTTGATAGTGCTTGCATCTCTGCCTTTGTGGCAAAGTCGGTGGTGAAGGTGGAGGTTGTAAGTTGTGATGGGATGGTGGAGGTGGAAGTTGGTGGGGGAATAGGGAGGTTGGCGATTAGATCTTTCACCTCTGCAGTGAAGGAAGAGAAGGCTTCATCGAATGAGGGGCCTGCAGAGGGAGGAGGTGGTTGAGGGGTGGGTTGGGGTATTTGGGCAAGGATGGCAGCGGGTAGTTGGGTGAAAGTGTCTTGGATGGTTGTTATTTGGTGGGTGAGGGTGGTAAGGGTTTCATCGATTGAAGAGGTGGAAGGTTGAGAAGGTTTGGGAATTTGAGAGATGATGGAGGATGGTAGTTGATGAAGATGGCGTGTGATGGTTTGTAGTTGGGAAATAATGTATGTGAGGTTCTCATCAGTCTCAGTTGCCTGAGCCGTGAGGGTGGCAAGGGATTGGATAAGGACTTGGTT
>NW_020202323.1:33424-34655 GCF_001531365.2 Cynara cardunculus var. scolymus
TTTTGCTCCCCCTCAAACGATGCATGGAGATATGAAATGAAATGTAAAAACTCCCCCTAGAAACAATAAGGAGTTTACATTTTGGATGACCAGAGGCTCTGGTCTATACAACCAGAGGCGCTGGTTGTGAAGTATTTGAAATCCAGAGGCTCTGGTCTTTAGAACCAGAGGCTCTGTTTGTGAACGATGATGAGAGAAGAAATAAAATGAAATAAGGTTAAGTATGAAAAGAAATGTCTTTGAGACCAGAGGGGCTCTGGTTGCAAAGACTTTGAAACCAGAGGCTCTGGTCTTTAGACCCAGAGGCTCTGGTTATGAAGGATGAGTAAATGAAGTATGAGATGAAGTGATGAAGACTTGCTATGAAAGAAATCAAAGCCACATGCTCTGGTCTTTAGAACCAGAGACTCTTGTTGAGAACAATATAATGCAAGTAGGGTGGAAACTAGAGGCTCTGGTCTTTGGAACCAGAGGCTCTGGTCTTTGGAAACACTTAGTCATATAAATGATTTTTAGTGAGCAAGGACCAGAGGGGCTCTGGTTTCAAAGGGGAAGGAAAAGTAAGATTTAAAAGCAATGGATGGGGTCCAGAGGCTCTAGTCTTTAGAACCAGAGGCTCTGGTTGAAAAAAATATATATAAAAAGGGAGTTGGAAGGGAAAAAGTTTACTTGCTTTCAAAGAATCTTAAGCCAGAGGCTCTGGTTGTAAATAGTAACAAATAGCAAGTAAAGGTGGGAACCAGAGGCTCTGGTCTTTGGAACCAGAGGCTCTGGGTGGGAGAAAAAATACTTGATAAGAAATATCAAGTATTTTCTTTGAATAAGAAGGGCTCTGGTTACCTTTAGAACCAGAGGGGCTCTGGTTACTAATAAAACCAGAGGGGTTTTGGTTGCAAAGATGAAATTTTGCCAATAAATCTAAGTCATTCTATATGGCCAGAGGCTTTGGTCTTTAGAACCAGAGGCTCTGGTTTAAGATACTTAGAGAATATATGGCTTTGTTATTGTTTCACTTATTGGCATAACCATGAGATATTGAGAATCGATAGCTAATAGATAATTGCCTTTAAGTGGTGAGATTCAGCATACCCATCTTGCCGACTAGAAATAAAAAACGTTTTTCATCAAGAGCTTTTGTAAAAATGTCAGCAAGTTGAATCTCAGTTGGAACAAAGTACATTTCTATGTTACCTTTTTCAACATTATCTTTCAGAAAATGGTACCTTACATC
>NW_020202324.1:0-11281 GCF_001531365.2 Cynara cardunculus var. scolymus
TGGGGATACCATACCTTTTACAGTTGCTAATCAGCGTGTTTAGCCTAGCGTATGTATCCGTAAGAGACTCACCCTCTTTGTCCTTGAAGCTGTAGTATTCATCGATGAAAATCGAACGATTGTTCTTTAGCGTCTTCCTTCCACCTTCGATTAATTTCTCCAGTTCTGCCCATATGTCCATGGACAGTTGACAGTGATCAATGCATTTGAAGATGTCGTTAGGAATAGCCATGATTAACAACCGTTTACATTTGTTCCCTAATTCGATGATTACCTTGTCTTCGTCACTCCAGTTAGCTTCGGGACGAGGCTCATAATGCTCTGGTATTTTTGGTGTAGTTTGAGTTGCAGGAACTCTTGGAATGAGGTTCATTGGGACATAAGGAGGATTGTACAGGAATTCGCAAATCCTATGATGAATACCCTCAAGAAAACTCACCATTCGGATTTTCCATTGAGGAAATTCCTCACGAATGAGCGTGGGTGGTTTAGACTGTGAACCCGTAYTYATAAAYGAYGTATTGGCCATATTTGCCATTGAATGAAGAAGAATTAAAAGAAAATAGGAGAGGATTGATAAACCAGCGAAAAACAGGATAAACTGATGAAGAAGACGGCTGTGTTCTTGAGCAAAAAGGAATGAATACCAAGAACAGAAATAATCAAATTAAAATTTGATTCCTGCTCTGATACCAATTGTTAGGATCGTATAACTCAGTTCTTGGTACTTAATACTTACTTGATTGATTGGATTGACAGTGAGTAAGCAGCGGAAAGTATTATAATCAAACAAGCAGCAATTGGTATAAACACGAAGAAAAAAGCTTCAAATGATTTTCAATTGATTGAMAATATTGACAATTACAATTCTGGAAGCACACAAAATACAAAGGCCTACGCTGCTATTTATACAGGCAAGTAAACGTTTCCTGACACGACCTAAAGCAATTAAATCTAAGYCGTTCATCTAAAACAGATTACAGACAAGATCACGTGAAAGTCACGAGCAGCTAATAAACCTAAGTAAAACGAGCTAAAGATAATCTACACAGAAGACATTTTTGCAGATCCTTTGTGAGACATCACAGAGGCTCTGCTGGATGAAATTTTGTAGCACGTAGAGGAAATCTTCCAGAACCTCTGTGAGACACGACAGAGGTTCTGTCGTCTTTGACTTGTAGCATGGTCTTTGCAGAGGACAAGTTTCCAGAACCTCTGTGATGGATGACAGAGGTTCTGTCACTTGAATCTTGTACGATTGAGCTTCTTCTGTTGATTGTCCTCTGTGGTCTTCTGTGACAGATCAGCTTCTGTCAAAACTTGTTGTTTAACTTTTTCTATACTTTTACATTCAAGGAATGAGAGCTAACAATAGTTCTTTTGACCGTTAAGTTTTTCGTAGACCTCTTGGGCATCCTTATATTTTTTCTTCAGGAGTTCATTGGTTTGAAGCTTTTGATGAAGAATCTCCATATCTTTTTGGAAGAAGTCTTTGAGAGCAATTGAGTTAAGCCTTTCTACCTAGGATTCCTTTAAGGCCTTTACCTTTTTTTCTATGTCCCTAGTTATTTTCTTGTTCAGATCCAGAAGCTTTTCTTCCTCTGATTTTTTGAGTGATGCAACGCGAGTCTTTTCTTTTTCAAGTTCAGCTTTTTATTCGGTTAGAAGATCAGTCTCTCTTTTGTAGAAACTGACTTCTTTTTCCGCTATGATTCTTTTAGATTTTTCAAAACTTAACTTTTCCTTAAGCTTTATAAAATCCTCTGAAAGTTTCATAACCCTTAACTCTAGCTCTGATGGAGCAGAGTTGGTTTCATTGATAGAAGACTCACATGCTGTTTATCCAAGTCAGAGGCGGATTCTGCATTGGACGTGGCCATGAGACAAATGACTGCCTTGTCTTCTTCATCAGACGAAGAATCAGACACCCAATTTTCCTTTTCAGCCATCAAGCTTCGCTTTTTTGGATTGAACTTGTATTTGTTTTTTTAATAATCCGCATCCTTCACCAGACGTCCTCTGCATTCCTTTGAAAAATGACCTATCTTTCCGCATCTGAAGCAGCGAAGGTCATTTTTCCTTTCATCTCTGTCTTCTCTTTTCTCTTCTCTTCTCTTTTCTTTTTCTTCTTTTCCCTCTCTTCTTTCTTCCCTCTGATGGAACATCATCGGCTTTTTTTCATAAGAGGGCTGGAACTTCTCCCTTCTAGAGTCTCTTCGTTCAAATGGCTTCTTGACAAACTTCCTCTGAAACTGTTTTGTTATCAAGGCCAGAGACTTGGCAAAGGCTTTGAGATCATCATCGGAATCGGATGTCTCGTCTTCAAATTCTGACCCTACTACCAGTGCCTTCTTGTTTTTCCTCCTGGGGTCTCTGGTGGAGGTCCTTGAAACATCCTTTTCTTCTGCAGCAAGGGCAAGGGACACTTTTCTCCTCATAATGTTCTTTTCTTGTGCAACAAGTGTTTCATAGACGTCATGAAGTGACCAGCTGTCTAAGTCCTGATTTGCTTGGAGGGACATCGACAGCTGAGTCCACTCATCACCGAGACTCTTAAGAAATAGAACATTATTTTCTTCCTTCGTCCTGGAGATGTCGTTTCGGCCACATTGATTAATCAATGTGTTGAAACGATCACACGTCTTCTAAATCGGTTCATCAGAAAAAGCCTTGAAGTTAGTGTACTCGTTGAGACATTGAGCTCTACGATTCTTCTTCGTTTTTCCACCTCTTTCCAGTTGACTTGCCAACTCGTCCCATAATTCCTTTTTCGTGGTGCATGCGTCGAGGGACTGAAAGATTTCATTGGGAATGGCCATAATAATCAATCTTTTGGCCTTTCTGCCAGCCTCTACACGCTCCAAGTCATCCTCATCCCAATTCTTCTCGTCCTTGGGCATGAAGTAAGAAGCTACTTCTGTTGTCGTGCTCGTTCCCGGGACTCTTGGAACAAGAGTCTGAGGTATGTAGGGACCCTCCATGACAGATCTGAGGAGATTCCTGTCCATCCCCTCCAGAAAATTCACCATCCTGATCATCCATTGTGGATACTCTTCTCTTTGAAGAGTTGGAGGTCTGGCGAGAGAACCTACACTATATGCAGAATTCCAGTTGGCCATTGAATATTGTAAGAGAAAAAAATGAGCTTTTTAGAGAAGATGAGTATGAACTCGAGAATGGATGGTAAAAGCTAATTGAGATTTTAGATGATCGTTTTCATTGAAGAACAGTCAATTGGCTCTGATACCAACTGTTGATCCCAGATCTCTCAATAACACTAATACTTAAGTTATGAATAACCTAAATATGTCACGAGGATGAATAAAATGAAGAACACTCAAGAACACTAGATGAATATTCAAGAATATACTGAGTGCCGAATGATTCACTTTATTCCAAATGATTATATGAAAGCGTAACCGATTACAAGAGACCTAATGCCTATTTATACTAGAAAGCTAAATAAGGAGATTGCTATCTACGGAGAATATTTAGCAAATCTTTTAGGGAAAGGAAAGCTTATCTAGACATGGAAAGTAAATAAAGCATAGTAAATCTTTGTAGAATCCAACTATCGATTTGTCGTGGAAGACTCCAAGTGTTGGTAACCAGAGGGGTTATGAAGATGCACAGTTTATCGCATCTCTGGTCGTTCATCGACCTTCTGGTTGTATTGGACACTTGGTCGTTTTTCCTGGAAGTCTTCCATCGGCCTTCTGCTGTTTCACACTTGTTCTCTTTCATTACTTTTTACAAATAAGAGTTAGGGGGTCTAACAAATTCATTGACTGAATATCTGTTTTTATTCAATGCTGAATTATTTAACAAAGAATCAACAAAACTTTTCTTCTTTTGATGATTTGATGATTTATCTGAATCTTTAGCTAGCCACACCTTCTTAAACTTCAATGATTTATCTGAAACAGGAAAAATAAAATTATTAGTTTTGAATGAACGATGAATCTTTTGTTTCTTAATCTTTTTAGTAAGCTTCCACTGTTTCTTTGAATTCTTTTTAGTTTTATTCTTTTTATAATACCAATCTCAGAAACATGTTTTTTAATAAAAGTCCTTTAAAAATCTGAAGTTATTTCAGAATCCACAGTCATTTCTTTGTTAACTATAAAATCCTCAGGATTGGGTAGTTCTTTCGAGAAATCAAACTGAGAAATCTTTTCGTCCAAACAAATATCTGAATTCAAGGTGTCATAAAAATTTATTTCTTTATTTAAAACTTTTAAGTCTTCTGATTCAGAAGCGTCACTTAAAGATTTTGAACAAGAAAAACATTCAAACTCAGCTTGTTCCGATTTGACTTTAGAAATTTCAAAATTTTCAATTTTATTTAGAAATTCTTGTTTTTGTTTATTAACAGAAAGCCTTTTTTCATTTAAAATTTTCTCTAACTGAACCATTTGTTTTTTCAAAATTAAATTTGGTGTATTAAATTTTGGTTCAGCAAGTTTAGATTCAAGCTTTGCTTGTGAATAACTATGAAAATAATCTGTTGAAAGTGTAAAGACTTGTGATTCATAACTTTCATTTAATTTTGTGTAGTCAAATGGAACTTGTATTTTGTTCTTTCTTTTTCAGTTAAAATCTTCTTGTTCTTCAACTTCGTCATATGATTTTGTAAATTTTATTTGAAACTCGGGACCAGAGTCAAGATATTCAAATTTGTACAAGGTTGGGGTAAAATATTAAGTTTTTTCTAAACGATTTGGATTTTCATACCCTAACTCTTCCCGAGGATTAAAAAATCTTGTTTCAGAAGGATTGTTTAGAAAAATCATTTGATCAGTTTTCACTCTCCTATATAACTTTTCTTCTTTAACTTTCAGTTTTTTTTTAAATCTTTGATTTGTGAATCAAGCTTACTGATTTGAACAATTAAATCTTCATTCACCAAGTCTAAAGATTTATACTTATCCTTTGAATAAGATAATTCAGTTTTTAAGATGTTGGATTTTTCATGAAAAAATTTTGATTCAGATAATAAAGATTGTGCCCAATCAAAATTTTTAACATTCTCATCAAAAAGTTTGATGTATTTTTCTTTTTGTGTTTCTAAATCTTTTTGAAGATTATTTGCATGCTGTTTTACAGATTTTAATTGTTGCTGAAAACTTTGAAGTTTGAACATAATCTTTTGCATCTGTTGCATGCATGAATTTTCCAATACCTGATCATTAGGCTTAGCACTCTCCTCTTCATATTTGTCAGAAGAGTTTGTTTCAGTTTTAGCCATAAAGCATATGTGAGCCACAACTTCTGACTCCTCATCCTCATCAGTGATGTTCAGCCAATGGTCATCTTCAGCCATCAACACCTGTCCCGCATCTCTTTGTTTTGACAGTAGAAATTTATTATTGTAGTAGTCAGTATTTCTTGAAACCGGCTTTCTATAGTTAACAGCGAAATGCCCCAACTTGCCGCAGTTGTAGTATTTGGTGTTCTCGTCTGCCACTCCTTTAACGAACCTTTTCTTTTCTTCAGGCTTCTTCTCATACTTCTTCTCATATCTTTTTTCATCATATTTCTTCTTTTCTCCAAATTTATCTTTAAAATCATATTTAGAGCCCGAAGAAAATCTTTGATTGTTAGAATGCGTTTTTTTTTGGAATTTCTTCTGAAAGAACTTAGTTAGCATTGCCATGACTTGTTTGATCTCGTTCCTTTCTGAGTCTGAGTCAGAACTGTCACTCCTTTCACTGGATGATTCACTTGTCTGAATAACCTCTCTAACTTGCTTGCCAGACTTAAACTTATTCTTCTTTTCCGAAACAAAGGCCAAAGGATCAGTAACTTTCTTTTCCTTTTTCTTCTTCATATCTCTAACTTCTAAGACATCTTTCTCATTTTTTTCAAAGTTTCATAAACCTCGTGTATGTCAATATCAGACAAGGATTTATTATACCTGATATTGTTTGCATAAGGTTTCCACTCTAGTTGCAGATTACTGAGGAATTTAACATTTATTTCAATTACTATCTTAGAAATGCCATTCTTCGTCAGCTCATTCAACAGTCTGGTCAATCTATCATACACCTCATCAAGACACTCTCCATCTTTGGCTTTATACTCTTCATATGCTGTTACGCAGTTAGTGATCTTTAACCGAGTTCCAACTTTGGAGCCCATCATCATTTCCTCGATTTCTTTCCACATACTATGACCAGAAGCTTTATAACTATCAATACCGGTATAGATGTCATTTTTAAGCGCCTGCATCATGTAAGATTTGCATAAAACATTAGCATGTGCTCTTTCTTTTTCCTCAGCAGTGTATCTTGATTTTTCTTTAATCACTCTTTGAGGAGGTATGTTCTCTACAGGAATAGCAGAAGTTTCTCTCCAGAACACAGTTGGACCTTCCACTAATGATTTCATGATTAAGTCTCCATCTTTCATACGCTATGAAATTGAGAAATCTGTCTCTCCATTGAGTGTAGCCTCCTCTGAAGAGGACTGGTGGCTTGGTATCAATACCAATTGCCATTGCTTCTTTTGAGCTCATTTTATCTTATTAAACTGATATTGCTTTGTGGGCAAATCCTCGAAAATCATGCAATACTTCAATCAAATCGCTGCTTCTAGCTCTAATACCAATTGTAATTCCTAAATATCATAGAAATCAGGTTATTTTCTCAAGTATACGATCTAAAGTAGAGAGAGAATTTCACCAAGTTTATGATATTATATCTTGAAAAGTGATTACAAAATGTGATTAGCTCAACTACAATTACATCTCTAAACATCCTATTTATACTAAGAAAGCAATAAAGACTAACTAATATGAAATAGGAGAAACTTGCTTGAATACAACATTAAAGCACAATATTGAGCCTAACACATATGACACACCTGCAAAAAAGAACAAGTAGATTTTGGTACCCAGACAAACTTGGGTCTTACTTTGTTAGTATCGGGTTGGGGAATGTTGTAATTGCGAAACCATCTATTTCTATTAGATGTATTCTATTAAGCACTTTTAACTGGTTGATTAGATAAATAGTAAGATCCATACCATTTTTTGTCATACCTGTTAAATCTATTTCAGCTGTTCTGATAGTTGTTGTCTCCATACCATATGTTAAACCTTTTCTTATTAACAAAATCATTGGTTCTGCAAGTTGAGCACATGATTCTTTTCTTGGTAAGATTGATCAGATCATTAGTGGATCTCACAATGCAAGGAAGAACATGGTTAGTAACAACAGATTTATGAGACAAAGCAGAATCAGGTTTATTGACCCAAACATTTTTAGCTTTTGAAAGATAATTGGATTATCCAATAACATATCCTTGATCTAAGGTTGCTTGAAATAACTGTTAGCTTTAACGTTGTAACAGTCATAAAAGCTAGTTTTACACTTAGATTGAGAACCACTTGAGCTTTCAGCACTTGTGAAAAGCCCAAAATCATACAATTCTGAATTAGATCTTCAAGAATTAAGAACAAGATGAAGATTAGAGAGATATGATCACCAAATCTTTTATAGATTTCTTGAGAGAGAATTACAGCACTAATCAGAATGTATACAGAATGTTAATGACAATTTATACTAAGGAAAGCATTAAACCTAACTATTACAAAGCATATTAAAAGGAAAACTTGAATACAGCAATAACGCACATACTTGAACCCAACATTCTCCCCTTTGTATTCAGACTTGAAWGAATTTGCGCGCTTTGAGTCTCGTTTGAACTTTGAAGCTTTAAGCACTCTATGTCTTCATCAAAACAGAAATCTTCAACTTGAAACTTCAAACAATCATTAGTTGAAAAAGATCTTCTAACATTATTCCCCTCGAATGTAGAACCGCGATGATCTTCTCTTTTGACAATGTAGTACACAAACAATAACAAACAAATTTTAAACATTCTCCCAATAATGAATTTCTTCAGATAAGATCACAAACATTCTTTTACGACGAGAAATCTCTATCAGTAAACTGTTGAAATGATGATTTTCACATTCAACAACTCTCAGATATTGTAGCATTGGAATAATCTTCGAAATCATCTCCAGTCGCACTCCTTTTGAGTCTTTTGCCATTACTGAAGTTACTCCCCCTTGATCTTTACATCAGATTCCCCTTATAATGTTCAGAATTGGACAATTCATTTATTATTACATACTCTCCCTTATGATGAAATGAGAATCATTCCATCATACACAAGAATGAATGAAATCCTCCGCATAAGCCGTCAATTAATGAAATTGTAAGTAGATCTTTTCAAATCCACTTATTTAATCTTTTCAGATTAAGGGAATGAAAAGATAACAACCAATTTCAACGTATGAAATTGTTTTCAATCTTATAGAAAGATTGGCATGTGAGTATAACAGATATACTCAGTACAACGGATGTACTGTATATATGAGACTTTTTTATGCTCATCTCACCAGGTCTTCCATTCAATCATCGATAGCTTAAAAATAGCATATCTATGAATGTTTTGACAAATTAACATATAAAATGCAAAACCTGTGTAGTGTAGAAATATAAAGCAACGTATGCTTCTGTTTAGGCTCAAAAAGATAAACCGTGGGGACTACACAAATTTACCAGACTCAATTAGTGATCAAAAAGACTTCAAGGGGGGACATATATCCTTCTGATTCAATGTCAACTTTATCTGAATAAAAAATTGATAGATGATGAGCTGTGTGCCCCAAGTGTTATTGAAACACTTATCTATTAAGAGATAAATGAGTAGCTGGTGGGGTTGTGACAAGAATTGGCCTGGGCTTTGCCTTTTTCAATATTGTTAGGACCTGTAAATTCAGCTTTGATAATGATCTGTTACTCTAAATGAACTCTAAGATGATTAAAGTGCAGCGGAAACAATTATAAGAACAGAACAGAGTAATTAAACCAAGAACACACAGTTAAGATGATGAAGAAGATGAACATAGGAGAATAGCTTCAAAGGTTTTTTCAATTCATTCAATTGAAAATAAGACGATTACAATTCGGAAGCACATTTAATACAAAGGCCATAGCCGCTATTTATACTAGTTCCTAACGACCTTACAGACAAGATCTTGACGCGTGAAATCATCTAAGCCTTCCAAATAAAGTCGTTTAAGTCCTAGTCACGTGAGAAGCACATGCAGCTAACAACCTTTGAAAAAATAGTTGGGAGAGGATCTTCACAGAAGACGAAACCGCAGACCTTCTGTGAGCCATCTCAGAGGCTCTGCTGTAATWGACTTGYWTGTTCTTATTGACAGAGGACCATTTTCCAGAACCTCTGTGAGAGACATCAGAGGTTCTGTCACACTTTACTTGCTCGAATATCAGGCTTCTGTCGTCAGTCCTCTGTTGTCTTTTGTGGAAGATTAGCTTCTATCAAGACTTGCAGAATATTTTTTCTATACTTTTACAAGAGATGAATAACAGAGCTAACAATCTCCCCCTAAGTATGAAACAGTAAATTTAGACAAATTGGTGCAAGAAATGACTAATGAAAGAATATAAGAGGAGATTAAACTCATCCTCTGAAAAAGAATTACATAGATGAACAAATTGAAAATTGATAGAACAAGCCTATACTATTACAAGAGATTAATCCACAGCAGAGTCTGGATAGTCATCTACGGCAAATTGCAGATCAGACTTGATGGTTCTGTATTCTTTGAAGATCCATTCTCTGAAGGAGACTTGAACTTTGATTGTTTCCAGAAGGTGGTTCACTTCATCAACCCTTAAATGCCCTCTCTGCACCTCTGTCACCACTAGGTTGAACACCCACTCAAGAGACTCTGTCGAATATTTGTGCGCCTCTTTGGGATCGAAGAACCTTAGAATTTCATCCTTGTCCAGGAATACAAACCCAAAGATGGGATTGTGGACATTGGTGTTGGGATGAAATCTAAGCAGCCAACTTGGTCTCTCATTTGGAGGAGAAATTTTTAGCTCTGGCTGGGCCAACCTCATCGCGATGTCGAAATATTTCTGGCTGTAAAACTTGACTTGAGCGCGCATTACCTCAATCAACCTTTTGAAAGAAATCGAATATGTTGACCTCCTCTCTATGTATTTGTTCAATATCTTGTGAAGGAATATTAGGTCAAATACACAGAGGTTGTGGAGGTCAGCATCTGTGAAAGTATATAGGTTGTCGTCATCCCTTTTTACCACATATTGAGCATATAGCACAGTCTTCTTTAGCATTGTGCACAGAGATATGGTTTCGAGAGAAGTGATCACATGCTCTGAGAAGACCTGCTCTGGTGGCCTTGTAAGTTTTGAGAAGTGGAACTTTGCAATGGTAGAGGGCATCCCTGTAAGCTCTGGATCGTAACGGGGCTCTGTGTCCACGGCAGAGTAACGCCACCGCAGAATCTCCTCAACAGTGGTTACGGGCTTTGTGCACACTTTCTGCGTTGGAATCTGGCTCATAGATTCAAGGATCTCAGAAACCCTCCCCACTATGGCAGATTCTTGTATTCTGGTTTCTTCTTCTAGTATTGGCCTCTGGGTGGACCCCTCTGGTAGGATTGGCTTGACAGTTCCTACCAGAGCGTCAAACATACCCGTAGACGTTTCCTCTGGAATCTTCGCCATTTTAGAGGAAGAGCCTTCTCCAGCTCTGGGGATGGGGGCTCTGCCCTTTCTCGCTTGTGCCTCTGCCAAAGACGCCTTAAGAGCTCGAACAAGATCCGAGTCATCATACTCATCTTCATTTATCTCCTCTGGCGATTCAGAGCTTGACCCCTTCTGCGGCGACTACTCTACTGCTTTACCCTTGCCTTTCCCCTTAGGCTCTGGAGATTTGTCTTTAGAAAATAGGGCATCAGCAGAGTCCACTATATTTAGTGGTTTGGCAGAGGTTGTCTTCTTTGGTTCCTCTTTCTTCTTCTCCCCCTCATGACGATCATGGTCATCACCTCCTTGATCGTCATGAATTTTAGTGGCCTCTGCCTTGCAAGTAGTAAGGGGAGCCTTCTTCAATCGCTTCAAAACTTTGGATGCCGCCTTCTCCATCTTTTGAATGACCTCCTCAGCAATCACAAAGACCATGTTGATATCCATCTCTGTGGCCCATTTCATTTTAAAGATGCAGCGATAGATCTCATTTCTGAAGTTATCACCTTCTTTGACGAGTTTCTTCGTGTAGTCTCTTATAGCTTCGTTGCTTGCTCGGACTTCCTTGAGGAGTTGGTCGGTGTATTTCCGCACGGTCTCTCCAAGGGCTTCAACCATTATGTCTAGCTCTCTACGAGTGGTTAGATGGTTAATGTTAGCCCTGGAGGATTTAGAATGAATGC
>NW_020202324.1:12084-13835 GCF_001531365.2 Cynara cardunculus var. scolymus
TGCCTTCGGCATCTTTTACTCCCTCTTCTATCTCCAACTCTTCTTCTTCGTCGTCTATTACGACTTCTGTCCCCAAATCCGCTACCTCTGTGGGCGCTTTAGTTCTTGTTGGATGGGGAAGACGACATCGTGTATCTGCTCTATTGGGGACTCTTCGTGAACAACCTTGCACAACCTTCTGCACTTTGGAGCAGCCTCTACAGGGCTTTCTTGGATGACAGCCTCTGTGACCTCAACCTCTGCGGGTTGGGCCTTCTTAGATTTCTTCTTCTTTGGCTTTTATAGAGGACTGCTTGGACCCCCTTCTTCTGCGGGTCTCTTCTTCCCTTTCTTTTTCTCTGAAGAGTCAACATCCTTCTGAGTCTTCTTTGTCTTCTTTGGTGGGGGACTTGCTACTCTCGGTCTGTCCTCACTCACCTCTCTAGCGTCTGCTGGCTCCTCCCTTCTTCTCTCAACCCTCATTTTTTGCACTCTCTCTCCTAAGGGGATACCTATGCGTGGAGGGGTTTCAGGGACCGGCTCTGGCCTCCTGTATCCACGTCTGTACGCTTTCCTATCTCCGTGGCTAAGGTATTTGAGCATGGCTTTTGATAGAGGTCTTGGGCTTCTGTACCCTAGCTCATGCTCTGTGGGGTGGAACTCTTTCATTGGATACAGCCTCGCATTTAGTTCTGCAGAGGGCAGCTTCTCTGATATCATTTCACCAAAGACCAGACCAAAGAACCTCTGTAGGATAAGGTTTGGATGATTGAGATCCTCTTTGGCCTTCTTCTGTGCCTTCACTTTAGACTTCTCACCCCTCTGAGTAGCGCACTTCTTCTTTATTAAATCCACCATGTCTTCGAATATGAGCTGTGCGTAATCAAGGGGCAGGTTAAAATAGATTCCATATACAATGGAAAGCATGGCGTGTGAGGCTTGGTCATGGCTGCCGACCTTCCCTGTTAGACAGCAATTCACTATCGAAAACAGAGTGTTCCAAATAGGGGGAAGGCCTTTTCGTTTGAATTCAGTCCTTTTAACATTTTTTGTCTTGGCAGAGTAGGAGTGAAATTCAAGGAATTGAATTAGTTCGGCGTCTGTTGGGGTTGGGGCGAAGGTATCCAAATTAAGAGTTGCCAAGGAGGGTAGACGAAGGGCTGTTCGCAGGGTATTCACATTTAGTTCCATTCGGACAAGCAATTTCACAGTCGGATGAGAAGCATAACCTACGATGTTCAATCCATAATTATCTAGGGTAGTGATATATGAGCTTAACAAGAATTGGGTAATATATGTTTCTGGTGTAGGTTTAGTTGCTGAGAGAGCAAAGTATAAAGGATGGTTGCGAAGGATTTCAATGAGAGGATAGGTGAATTCAGGAAAGCCAGATGAAGATGGAGCGAAAAAATAGTTGTTGGGTTTCTTTACCAGTACCACTTTCTCGTATCGATTTTGGAAAAATGATAGAGCATGAGAGGTTAGTGCTTGGGATTGGGTTACTTCATTGTCGCTTGAGACATTTACAAATTGAGCGGAGGGGGATGAACTGGAAGACATATTTGCAGGTTGGGCCGGAAATCTTGAAGTTCATCGGAGTAAGAAGAAATGTAAAGGTTTACGTTTTGGGGGGAAGGGATATTTATAGTGAGGGATTTTTAATGGGAACCGTTTATTAGGAGAAAAAGTGTGATGAGTGGCTATAGGGAGTGACAAATCAAAAATATGACATGCGATGTTGGGAAGACGCACGATTGATGACGTGCGCCCCC
>NW_020202324.1:18060-26253 GCF_001531365.2 Cynara cardunculus var. scolymus
TGTAAAGATCAATTGATTCAGAAGAGTAAGAAGTAGAAACCTCTTGGTCATTTGATTCAGAGGAGTTGGAGTCGATCTTTGCCATCCCACATAATAACTCATCCTCTGTGTCCGAGTCATCCCAAGAAAGAAGACCCTTCTGATCATCTTCATCAGAGGATTAATCAGTTACTAACTCACTTGATTGAGCTAGCAGAGACTTCTGTTGATAGTAGTCGGCCTTCTTTTTGTAGAAGGCTGCATCTCTTGGACCCCTCTGTGGAGCCTTTGGCCCTTTTGACCAACAATCTGCAGCAAAGTGGCCTGACTTGCCACATCTAAAGCATCCTTCTTTCGACTATTCCTTCTTCTGTTCCTCTACCTTCTATGAAGGCTTCTGTTCGTTCTCACTTGCCTCAGATCTACCACCCTCTGTGAAGTTTCTTCTGTTGAAACTCTTGTACTCCTTCCTTTCACCACTCTTTCTATATTCTCTGGTGATCAAGGCCAGAGTTTTCATCATCTATTTCATCGAGACTTCCTCTTCAGAACTCTCCTCACTCTCAGCTATCAGGATCTTCTTCTTCTTCTTCTTCTCCTTCTCTTCCTTCTTTCCAGAGCTGCCATCCTCTGCAACCAGAGCAAGCGAACCACCATAGTTCTTCTTCATCTGAAGTACTTGAGGCTCTTGACTTTTAAGGGAAACAAATAAGTCAGCCAAAGTCCAAACTTCCAAATCTAAGGTGGCCTTCATAGACATGGTTAGGTGCATCCATTCAATTCCAAAGCTCTTCAAGAACAGAGAGTTGTTGTCCTCTGCCGTTCTCATTACTCCATACCTTTTGCAATTGCTAATTAAGGTGTTTAATCTGGAGTATGTGTCCGATAGGGATTCACCCTCCTTAGCCTTGAAGCTGTGGTATTCATCAATGCAAATGGCTCGATTATTCTTGAGTGTTTTCTTACCTCCTTCAATCTGTTTCCCCAATTATGCCCAAATATCCATGGACAGTTGGCAGTGATCAATACATTTGAAGATTTCATGAGGTATTGCCATGATTAACAACCTTTTGCATTTGCTGCCCAAATCAACCAATATCTTATCTTCATCACTCCAGTTAGCAATAGGTCTTGGCTCGTAATGCTCAGGAATTTCAGGGGTTGTACCAGTAGCTAGAACTCTTGGAATCAAATTCATATTGTAGAAAAATTCACATATTCTGGGGTGAATTCCCTCCAAAAAGTTGATCATTCGTAACTTCCATTGCGGATACTCCTCACGGATGAGCGTGGGAGGTTTTGATTGAGATCCAGTACTCATGAACGAGGTATTAGCCAAGTTCGCCATTGAAATTAGAAGAAGAAAGATAAGAACAAGATGAAACTGATTTAAAAGAGTAAAACAGGGTAATCTGAAGAAGACTGGTGTGTTCTAGAAAATGCAGATTAATACCAAAAACAGAATTAATCAAATAAGAATTCAATTCCGGCTTTGATACCAATTGTTAGGACCTGTAAATTCAGCTTTGATAATGATTTGTTACTCTGAATGAACTCTAAGATGATTAAATTGCAGCGGAAACAATTATAAGAACAGAACAGAGTAATTAAACCAAGAACACACAGTTAAGATGATGAAGAAGATGAACACAAGAGAATAGCTTCAAAGGTTTTTTCAATTCATTCAATTGAAAATAAGACGATTACAATTCGGAAGCACACTGAATACAAAGGCCTTAGCCGCTATTTATACTAGTTCCTAACGACCTTACTGACAAGATCTTGACGCATGAAATCATCTAAGCCGTCCAAATAAAGTCAATTAAGTCCTAGTCACGTGAGAAGAACATGCAGCTAGCAACCTTTGAAAAACAGTTGGGAGAGGATCTTCACAGAAGACGAAACCGCAGACCCTCTATGAGCCATCTCAGAGGCTTTGCTGTAATAGACTTGCTTGTTCTTATTGAAAGAGGATCATTTTCCAGAACCTCTGTGAGAGACATCAGAGGTTCTGTCACACTTTACTTGCTCGAATATCAGGCTTCTGTCGTCAGTCCTCTGTTGTCTTCTGTGGAAGATAAGCTTCTGTCAAGACTTGCAGAATACTTTTTCTATACTTTTACAAGAGATGAATAACAGAGCTAACAAATATTAGTCTCGAAAGAATTGAGAACTAAAAGATAATGTGGTATGCCCGGAAATTTAAAGTTTGGAACTTGATCGTGTTTATTCTTTTGATCCTGACACAACTCTCATCAATTCTTTTATCTCACAACAACTACCCCTCTCATTTTCATTTTAGTCTCCACACACAAACCCTATTGTATATAAATCTCACTCGGATATAGTTGTCCTCACGGGTGGTCTGTCGGTTCTGACATTCCATAGAGGTATTTCTGATAAGCACTCAGTCCCTCCTAAAATTTAGCATTATGCACAGTTGATCACAAACAGTTGATCAAAAATATTATTCCAGATAAGCACAATGATCAGATAAAAATTGATCAATATATTTGGCTTTAAGAACAATCAATAAAAGAATGATGCCATAGCGATCAGATTATTCGTTATGCGAGATAAATGAATGAAGATCTGTAAGAACAAGTTTATAGATTTTGATATTCAAAGAATTATAGAAGTGTATCAATCAAGGGAAAAAAATCCGAAAAACCAACCTTTTTGAATACAAACGAGTGTATTATCACCGAAAATTATTTGTAATAAGAGACGTGATAATAACGGCTTGAAGAATAGCTGAAACAGGTATTGGAGTTATGTTCGATGAGAAATTATGCAAGTAAAATCTCAGGAAATACCTGTACAAAAAATGTACTCGTTTAAAAAAAATTATTCACTTCCCAAAAACATTTAGTTCTATAACAGTTTTAGAGATTTCGTTCTTGGTCAGCTCATTCAGCAATCTGGTAAGCCTGCCATAGACATCGTCAAGGCTCTCTCCATCTTTAGCCTTGAATTCTTCATACGCAGATATGCAATTAATAATCTTCAACTGAGTTCCCACTTTATAACCCATCATCATCTTTTCAATCTGAACCCATATGCTATGACCAGATGATTTATGACTGTCAATACTGGTGTAGATATCATTGGTCAGTGCTTGTATCATATAGGACTTGTAAAGCACATCAGCATGGGCTCTCTCCTTTTCTTGTGAAGTGTATCTGAATTTCTCCTTGACGACCCTTTGGGCAGGTCTGCCTTCTTCTGGAACAGCAGGTGTCTCTCTATAGAAAACAGCAGGACCTTCCATCAAAGATTCCATAATCATATCACCTTCTTTCATTCTCTCAATGAAATTGAGGAATCTATCCCTCCATTGGTTATAATCCGCTCTAAACAGCACTGGTGGCTTGGTGTTAGTACCAATAGCCATTGCTTCTCTTGAACTCATTTTATCAGTTATGTATGATGTAGGATCAACTACAGTTCAAAATTTTTATTAAAGGATTAGTATTCAAAAATATATCAAATAAATCTTAAACAAGAATTTGCACACATTCAAGACTTAAAAAATACAAGCACACAAACTTATCCGGATTAGAAATCCGATCAAGTTTATCCAGATTAGAAGTTCGGACAACAAGATAGACTTGAATTTCCAACTAAAGCAAGTTATCTGGATTAGATATCCGGACAACAAAGAACTTTAAATCGCACAAAGAACAACAAAATCGGTTGAGAAATCCGATGAATTTCAACACTTTGTCAAAATTTAAGCAATTAAGAAATTTCAATACGGACAAGGCAAAATTCAATACGGACAAGACACAAAATTCAATACGAATGAGAAATCTCAAATCGGACGTTTTAAAGACTTAGAAATTTTTTGCCAAATTAACAAAATTGAATACGGACGTAAAAAATCAGCAAGTCAACAAGTCAATTCAACTAAGTCAACTAGTCAAAATACGATCAAATACGCTCAAAATTGAAGTCAAAAAAATAAATCACTCACAGATAAAAGTCAAAGTTCGTTCAATAATCCGATCAAGAAGTTAAGGTCAAAGTACGATCAACAAATGGTTCAAAAAGTCAAAATTCGAACACTCAAATCACATACAAGTTCAATTAAATCGCTCAATACTATACTTAAATCGCTCACAAAATCGCTCAGGTTACAACCGGACTACGAATAAATCGCACAATTCACATATCAAATCGCACAAAATACACACGATTTACCAGGCGGATTAATCCTAAATCGCTCACTAAATCGAATAAGAATCAAGCGGATTTACCTCTAAATCGTGCAAACCTTACCTGGTGTAACCAAAATCGTACAACATCAATTAAAAAAAATATCACAAGTCTTAAATCGAACAAGCTATAAGCAATTTACACATAAATCGATTAAGAGTTATCCGGATTAGTATTCAAGCAAAAACGTAATTTTACCACTTTTTCACCAAAAAATAGATCAAAACTTATAAAAATATGAGTTTTTGAAGAACACCAACATATTTCATAAACTCAAAATTCGATAAAAAAATGGTTCAAAACTTGTTTAAAATAAAGAACAATGTGAATCAAAGTTGTTCAAAATCAAACTGCGAACATAGTAGCATAGATTTTATCAATTAACAATCAAAATTCAAGCGATTTAAGCCCAAAATATGATTCTAGACTAAGAACTCGATGAACAGATTGAAGAACACGATGAACAGTTCGTTTAATCCCCTAATTTTCATGCAAAATCTTCGATAATACAGTTCAATCCTCTAAACAAATTGCTGCAGTTTGCTCTGATACCAATTGAAAAGCCCAAAATCATACAAATCTGAATTAGATCTTCAAGAATTAAGAACAAGATGAAGATTAGAGAGATAGGATCACCAAATCTTTTATAGATTTCTTGAGAGAGAATTACAACACTAATCAGAATGATCATAGAATGTTAATGACAATTACAAAGCTAATGACTATTTATACTAAGGAAAGCATTAAACCTAACTATTACAAAGCATATTAAAAGGAGAACTTGAATACAACAATAACGCACATACTTGAACCCAACTCCTCAGTGCATTCTGATATTGAATTTTCTCCTCAAGTAGATTCAGGGCATTGATCAACAAATATCTATATATTGAACTCATCCTCTCTGACTTCGTAGCTTTATCATTGTTTAATTTCCTCGTGTCAAATGCCCGTCTCACCAGTCTAATAGTACCATCAGAAAATTTGTTTAGCTCGCTGAATCTCATAAACTTCTTTACTTGATGATCATCATAGTATATCATTCCGAACTCTGGTTGTTCAAGAATCATGTAAACTGGATAGGCATCAATGTCTTCTAACTCTTGATCAGGTCTCTACAAATTGATGATTCTCTAACTATCTTCAAGACCCATCTGAACATCAATAACCATAGCCACCTTGACATGACTCCGCATAAACCTTTTAGTCGCATGAAGAGCTACTGTTACTCCTTCTCTTATGATAGTCATGTTTTGGATTACATGATACATATACTCCAAATCTTCTAAATACAAGTTTGAGAAGTTAGCTTCGCTAAATCTCCATACATTTCCATCTTGCCGTGTCATAGTGAAAATAGGATACCAGACTCTGAGAAGTCTTTGAGCATCAGTCTGTTTGATTGACATAACTTGATGTTTGGTTCTAACCTCACTGATTGGGATACGTTTGGCTTTGAGGAGGAAGTGCTTATATTCCAGACAATAATCTTTGGTTTTCTTGTGGATACCAAGGATTTTGTCAGCACTTAGAGCTTTTCAGTGCCAGAGGAAGATGCCAAAATAGATGTGTTGATCCTCTCTCTCAGTGATTTGATGATAATCCCTTTTCTCTTTCACGTTGTATTTGTGTTTCTGTATTTTCTGTTCCAGCGATCTTCACTGAGTATGTTCAGTGATCGCTGAAGAACTTGCATTGTAAATCTATCAGAGACAACAATACTTCAAAAAGACAACACTCAAACCAAAGAACCTTCAGCAAATGTCGAAGACTGAAACTGAAGATTAGAGACCGGCGAGTACGTGATCTGAAGCGGTATTCAATGATTATAAGTCTGTCTACATATGTGTGAAGATTGCTGACCTTCAGGTCATTCTAGCATTCAGCAATCAAAGGAAGCTTGCTTAGCATGATTGTTGTTGTCTTGTCCTTATGCACACAAAGGACAAAACCATACCCTTAAAAAGTTGTACTGTATGGAGCCGACTAGTCGACTCTTCGTCCACCAACTTTAGGTAAGGATGTCTGCTCTTGAATAGTGCTTTTGTACTATTCACTGTAGCAAAGGACAAGCCTTCCTCTTAAGGCTTGACCCGCGCTCTAAACCTACCATATTGCATTAAGTGGATATTTAATGCACTGGGTATAAATAGAAGTTTTTCTTCTCCATGCAGAGTGCGCGCATCTCTCTCTAACCTAATTCTTACTTCAAGCATCTTCTAGCTTAAAGTAAAGGATCTTTTCTTTTAGCAACTTCTTTTCTTGTAATTGCTAAAGCATTGTGTGTAACCAAAGATTGTTTAGATAGGTTTTTATTACCTTATCTTTCCGCAAAAAATCTTGTAAAATATGTATTGATCTTCTCTATCAATATATATTTTAAATTTGAAAATATGGTGTTTGTATTCATCCCCCCCTTATACAAACTGTTTTTCTTCTTGTAGACCCTTACGGGACCAACAAGTGGTATCAGAGCAGTGTTTTCTTTCTTTCCTTGTGTTTGGCTATTTTTCTGTATTAGTTTATCTCTTCTTAGATAACTTTACTGCTTACAAATGGCTTTAAAATTGCAAACACACACACACAAGATAATGGTTCTCTTGCCAAACCACCCCGGTTTGTCCGTGACAACTTTAGTCTCTTGAAGAACCGGATGTCCCTCTTTCTGGAAGGTGTGGATCCTGAAATTCCACATTACATAGAAAATGGACCATATATTCCATTTGCTATTGCTCCAGCTGTTCCAGCAACAGCTACGACTGCCGCGATTCTTGAACGGAAAATTCCAAAGCTTCCACATCAGTGGAGCAATGAGGACAAGAAGAAGATAGCTATAGACACACGTGCTTGGTCTATAATAGCTATGTCTCTTCCTGATGAGATCTATCACTCAGTGATGAAACTCAAAACGTCTAAATCCATATTGGATACACTTTGTGTCCAATATGACAGAGCCACTCAGGTTCAGGAGACTAGAAAGATCAATCTAGTAGGACAGTATGAAAGCTTTCTCTGTGGAAAGTCTAAGACGCTGTCTGAAGTACATCAAAGATTTAATTGTCTTCTTATTGATCTTAGGGCTGTCGGCTGGGAATATTCTAATTTTGAAAATTGACTAAGTTTCTAGAATGCCTTCCTGAGTCTTGGGACACCTTTTCCATGTGTCTCAAGATGTCAAATGACATGTCCACTCTTTCTCTTTCTACCTTATACGGGATTCTGCTTAACCATGAGCAATCTCGTCAACTGAAAAGATATCCAGGAAAATGAAAAGCTCTCCTTTAGCTTTGATCTCCGAAGCGTCTTCAGTTGAAACTTCTACCTCTTTTGTTTCTTCTCTTCCTCCCGTGGTCATCACGGAGATAGATTCTTCTGAGGACATTCCAGAATCTGATTTAACAGATTTTGTTGAGTCCTTGGCACTCCTGACTAAGTCATTTAGGAGATTCGCCAGCAAGAGCAACTTTCGCAGATCTCCTCAGCTATCCCTCAGGGAGAAGCCAAAGTCTGAAAGAATAGACAARGCTTCAGCTGTCTGCTACAACTGTCACCGGCCCGAACATTTTGCAAGTGAATGCAGATCAAAGAAGACTGCGACGCCATCTTCTAAAGCTCCCTTCTCCTTCAGGACCAAAGATGAAAAATACTTAAAACTGAAGGAGAAATACAAGAAGATGAAGAACAACCAGCGAAAGGCTAAAGGCCTTATTGCTGAAGAGCATGACTGGGCTGAATCATCGGATGAATTATCTTCAGACGAAGAGGATAAAGCCTACGTTTGCTTGATGGCCATTGATGCTGATGAAGGATCTTCTGAAGCATCTACGTCCTATGAGCCATCTACTTCTTCTACTCAGGTATGCTTCTTGAATGAACCCTCTTCTAGTCTTTCTGCACTGGATACGCTGACGGTTGACCTTTCAAATGCCCTCAATGGCAAATCAAAAGCTGAAATGCTTAACGTTGATCTTCAAGAGCAATTGAAGATTTGTCATT
>NW_020202324.1:26888-30942 GCF_001531365.2 Cynara cardunculus var. scolymus
CCACTTCTAGTCTGATACTTCCTGGCCCTAAAGCTACTCCTAGTTTTAGGAAGTGTAAACATTGTGGTGAAAGAACACATGTTGCCAGTAAGTGTCCTTCTGCCGCCAAGGCTGAGAAATCACCTAAAGTAAAATCATCCACAAAGGTTGCTCCTGCAGTCAAGGTGAAAAAAACCGTTGAAACCTTTTCTTCAGGCTCAGTGAAGACTACTCCTGCTGAAAAATCTTCAGCATCAACGTTGTAATCCCTACCACTGAAGTCTCTTCATCAGACTCAGTGAAGACCTCCACCGAAACTACCTTGGTAGTATCAAGGGTTGTTCCTCTTTCCATTCAAACCTCTTAAGGTTTAATGATGTCATCTTCTAATAATGATTTGTCAGAATCAGATGATGAATCCTCTAACAAAGCTGGACCCAAATAGCTGGGTACCAATAGCATTTCTTATTTTGTTTCCTTGTTTAGGATGTCAAAGGCATATGGTATCTGGACAGTGGATGTTCAAGACATATGACTGAAGATATATCTCTTCTATCTCACTTCAAGGAAGAAGGAGGACCTTCTGTAACCTTCGGTGGAAATGGAAAAGGATATACTAAAGGCTTTGGTATATTATCCAACGGTACAACAACTTTCAAGCGCGTTGCATACGTTGAAGGACTGAAGCACAATCTTAAAAGCATCAGCCAACTGTGTGATAAAGATTATACAGTTAAATTCTCCAAGAATTCTTGTCATATTCTCGACAAAGATGATAAGATTGCTCTAACCAGTTCTCGTCTAGAGAATGTTTATATCATCAACATGAATTCTCCTCTCACTGAGAATAGTTGCTTCTTTTCTAAGGCCTCATAAGATATTAACTGGTTATGGCACAAACAACTATCTCATCTCAACTTCAAGACACTTAGCGAGCTGTTAAGAAATGATCTTGTCACAGGTCTTCCTCAACACTCGTTTGCAAAGGAATCTCTTTGCTCAGCATGTGAAAAAGGAAAACACACAAGAGCTAGCTTCAAGTCAACGCAAATCTCTTCAGTGACCGCGCCTCTTCAGCTATTGCATATGGATCTCTTTGGTCCATTCAACGTGCCATTATTGATGAGTATGCCAGATATACTTGGGTATTCTTTCTAAGATCCAAGGACGAAGCACCTAAAGAAATCATTTTGTTCATCAAAAAGATAGAAGTACTAAACAATGTTAAAGTACGATCTATCAGAAGTGACCATGGTACTGAATTCAAAAATAGTACTACGGATAACTTTCTTGAGGACAAGGGAATCTCTCACAACTTCTCCTCTGCGAGAACTCCTCAACAGAATGGGGTCGCTGAAAGAAGAAATCGAACAATCATCGAGGCTGCTCGATCAAAGCTCAGCGAATCTCATCTCCCAACTCAATTCTGGGCTGAAGCTGTCAACACTTCTTGTTTCACTCAAAACCGATCGATGATCGTAAAAATATTCAAGAAGATGGCCTATGAACTCTTCCATGGACGAAAGCCCTCTATAAGCTTTCTTCACATATTTGGTTGTACTTGTTACATTTTAAACAACCGCGACCAACTTGGAAAGTTTGATCCCAAAGCTGATGAAGGAATTTTTCTTGGATATTCTTCTATATCCAAAGCCTTTAGAGTATTCAACAAACAAGGACAGACAATAGAGGAATCTATTCATGTCACTTTTGACGAATCTCAATCAGCTAATTCAAAACCCATCTCAATTGATGAAGATGAATTAGAAAATTGGATGATATCCCACTACGGACAACCTGAAGCTTCCTACAGTGCTCCTCTTAACACTGAATCTCCAGAAGCTGAAGATGATCCACTCATCATTCCAGTTGCAACTAGTCACTCCAATGTATCTTCTTCAGAGATCACTGTAGTGCCCATTAGCTGTGTACCTCCTTCTACTTCAAACACTGTTTCATCAGTGAATGAAATGCCTTCAGTTTCGGAACCTCTTTCAGTTGCTGAATCTGAGACTCCATTGGCAATAGTCCCCATTGCTAAAGAAACTGTTGCTGAAGTCTCATCTTCCATACCTGAACTCTCCTATCCAGATGAAGCTCCTTTACCGGCTCAGTGATGAACTAAAAGCCATCCAATTCGTCAAATTCTTGGTGATATAGATGCAGGTATCAAGACACGTCRAGGTCTAGGTAATATATATCTCTTTGTCAACTTTCTTTCTTTTGTTGAACCCATGAAAATCAATGATGCTATCTTCGACCCTAGTTAGGTTCTTGTTATGCAAGAAGAGCTCATTGAGTTCGATAGGAACAAAGTCCGGTACCTTGTCCCACGTCCATCAGACAAATCAGTGATAGGCACCAAATGGGTCTATCGCAACAAGTTGGATGAAGATGGTATGGTAAACTGCAATAAGGCTCGGTTTGTTGCTCAAGGTTATAGACAAGAAGAAGGAATCGACTATGACAAAACCTTCGCACTAGTGGCTAGACTCGAAGCAATTCGACTCTTTCTAGCCTTTGCTGCCCATAGAGACTTCAAGGTCTTTCAGATGGATGTAAAGAGCGCTTTCCTTAATGGAAAACTTCAAGAGGAAGTTTATGTTGAACAACCTCCAGGGTTTTTTGACCCTAAGTATCCAAACCACGTCAAAAGTTTTTATCCTCCTACTCCTAATACTCGATCTTCTAGTAAAATTTTTGGAAAATTTAAAGAGGGGAGATTAATCATCAAAGACCTGAACATGTCTTCAAAAAGGATGATAATCTATGATCCATGTTCTTTGATTTTTAAGAAAGTAGGAGAAAACCCCATTGCATGCAAAGCCTGTCATGAAAAGTTATGTTTCGAAGAATGATAGAACCCTGCATGCATCTCTAATCAGCTTTGCCAACTTCATGATTTAATGGAATCGGAAAATATCTTCTAGAAACTGAGTAAAATTTGTTTGTTAGTTTGAAAATAGAATTTAAATCTTTGGAAGATGATGAGTTTAGACCCCAAATGACTGCCACTCGGTGAGCGTGCAATCTGTTTTGGAGATGTGTAACTCAAGGTTGAAGAGTAATGATGAGRAATTTAAAACCCACTCAAACTTCTTGGTATTTGAAAATAGTCGGCTGAGCTCATTATTTTTAATGATGTGACAAGTTGGGCATAAAATGACTTTTGAAAGGTTCTACTGTTAGTACTTGGTAAAACCCAAAAATATTTGGAACAAAGAGTATATCTGTCCAAAAATTCAGCTTTTGAGTAAAGAATTTTGATTTCTTTTAATATATAATTTTTGGGCTATTTTTAGATTAAATAATAAAATATCAACCTTATTTCATAAAAATCCGATGGCATTACATGGGATTCAACTTGACTCTATTCTCGTCTAGAACTCATAGGTGATCTGAATGTGGGATGTTGGTTTATTTAGGAAGACAGGGCAGACGTTGAAAGCTTCAAACTTCATTTACTAGGATATTCATCATCAAACTAGTGAGTTCTCGCGGCCCCACTTTTAATGCTTTGTTTATTGTTTTGGGGGAAAGCATGAGATTAAGCAAACTATGCATGATACTTGTTTGAAACCATTGGACTAAGGAACTGCTTAGTGAAGTTTTGTTTGAAACCATTGGACTAAGGAACTACTTAGTCAAGCTTTATTTGAAACCATTAGACTAAGGAACTGCTTAGTCAAGTTTAATATGTCATGAAATATTGACTGTTACTGCTCTTGAAATAAATGCTAAATTGATGTGCTTGGGAGTATATTTTCCAAATAAAGTCCCCGTCCGTAAATGCTACCTGTTAACTCGGGTACATCCCCGGGCTGTGGTATTGTGGATAGCCGCTATTTTGTTGACAGTCCCACCCAGAAAGGGGTGCACATTGCCTATGCTTTCTTGTCTAATCATGTGGAATTTGGACCACCGCTGAATTAGTACATCTACGAACTATGGGACCTTAGTAAGTGTACGGGCTACTTTTGGTCGTTCGTAAAATAATGGGGCAAGTTGGTCAGGTAAGRMTYAGTAGCGTCTCAAGTTTTTACATCGTGGAAGATTTACATTTATTAAGTGCAAA
>NW_020202324.1:31014-33767 GCF_001531365.2 Cynara cardunculus var. scolymus
TGATGTTAAACTCATTTTATTTTGAAAAATTGAAAAGTGTTATTTATTAATTGTTGTTGTGACTCGCTTGCCTGTTACATCTCGTGTTTCCGCTTTAGCGGGGKGTGACAGATTTGGTATCAGAGCTTCAGTTATAGAGAACGTTGGTTTTCCTTAAAGACCATCAACTATAACTAAAAAAAAATTCAAACTGGATTTTTAAGTAATCTGGAATTATATGATTTTAAAGCGGGTCACATTATTTAATGTTGATTAAACAAAGCCTGATCACCTGTGTTTAATTTACATATAATAAAAAAAAGAACTTAATCGGTTTTACTAGAGATATGCTCTCGTAAAAGAAATTGTTATGAAAAGTACGATTTTAAGTGTTATATTCACTATGAAAATCCATTGCCCTAGAAGGACCAGAGATGATGGGTAGAAAAACCCTTATTTTGTTAAGTGTCCATGTTGGACCAGAAGCTCTGGTTAGAAGGACCAGAGGCGATGGGTTAGAAATTATATAAAATTTCTAAGTGTTTAAGTGGCATCAGAAGCTCTGGTTAGAAGGACCAGAGGCAATGGGATAGAAATCCCATAAAGCTATAAAGTGTGTATGTGGTACTAAGAGATCTAGTTAGAAGGACCAGAGGCAAAGGAATAGGAACTCCTTAAAATTTTTTGAGTTCATGGATGCACCAGAAGTATTGATGAGAAGGAAACCAGAGATCGATGGATAGGTTACTTAGTGCTTTTCTAAGTATGAAAGTTGAACCAGAGGCTCTGGTAAGTGCATTATGAGGAACCAGAGGCTCTGGTCTTGTAACCAGAAGCTCTGGTAAGTGCATTATGAGGAACCAGAGGCTCTGGTCTTGTAACCAGAAGCTCTGGTAAGTGCATTGTGAGGAACCAGAGGCTCTGGTCTTTTAACCAGAAGCTCTGGTAAGTGCGTTATGAAGAACCAGAGGATCGATGGACAAGAAATCCATTATTATTCTAAGTGTGGATGTTGAACCAGCGGTTGATAGAATAGAATTCCATTGGTTTGCAAGAGGACCAATGGATGAAAAATCCTTTCCTAAGGATTTTAGTTGAACCAGAAGCTCTGGTCATGGAACCAGAGGCTCTGGTAGTACAATCTAAGACTTTATATTTGAGAATCTAGTTTGATTTCCACTCTTAGTCTTGTTTAGAAGCTTTGGCTATATCTCTAAGTATTTATAGATGGCGTATTTAGTAATTAAGGGTATTAATGTCGCAAATCACTATGGCGTCATCCGATTTTAGTGAATACTCAGTCGATGAATCCGATTACGTGGTTGGTCACTCTAGAAGAAACTCAGCCCATAATGAAGAGATAGACCCGTATGAGCAGGACACTGCGACCAGTGGAGCATCTGCTTCTCCACAAGCATCCTTCTTACCCCCATCGGAGCCAGCATCCGATGTACCACCACGAACCTATCATTGCTCAAAGATCAGAGTCACGCCAAGGAAGAGCGTTCCACTGCCACAATGTGTGGCATTTGAGGACTCTGTTAGAGTCATAGGAGGGACATCCCAACCACAATTGGGGAGCAGGATAACACAAGTGGTGATCGGAGTACCTGCGTCCTGCACCCGAGGTATGAATCCGGCTGAAAGAGAATGGGTAAGGAGAATTGCATCTGATACGTAAATGCACTAGACTCGGATGGGATACCACCACCACATCCTGAACAACCTGTCCGATGTGATGGAAGCACACCATCAGTGTATGTTAAGGAACACGGACGCCGTCACTGCAATAAGGCAGGAAATAAGGAGGATGTATAGGTGGATGTTAGTTAGTGGAATGGTTATGTTAATTTTGGGAATAATGATAGGATGGATGTTGTTCTAGAAGAAGGATTAGTGGTAGGATGCCCACTCTTTTGCGTAGAAACTCATTATCCTGTTTTGTGTGACTATGAACATCTTTGAATGCATAATGTCTTTTTTGAAAATGCTATTCTTATCAAGTCATTGTATGTATAAGATTAATCTATTCCGCTTATGTAAATGCTTGAATAAAATCCATGTGATGAACACTCTTGACATCATTTAAACGCCTGAAAGCTACCACCCTTGTTCTGCTATAAAATGATGAATTCCCCTTTTGACTTAGGCTTAAAAGATGCCGCCAAGGAGAGAAAATCCCGAGATCGCACGACTTGTGTCAGAACAACTTCTGGCAGCACTCCCCAACATAGTCAGTCAAGTGGCGACTGACATGAATGTAAATCAATCCAATGATCCAGAGCTGAGGGCGGCTAGAGAATGCACTTGTAAAACTTTTAGATCTTGCAACCCGAAAGAATTCAATGGAACCGAAGGAGCAGTAGGGTTATTATCATGGCTCGAAAGTATGGAGTCTGTTCTTCACATTAGTAAATGTACTGAAGGAAATAAAGTAGAATATGCGGCATGTCTGTTGCAAGGTAGGGCACTTACTTGGTGGAATACATTAGTGCAAACCAGAGGTTGAGAAGCGGCTAACCAACTTTCTTAGGAAGAATTTAAGAAATTGCTAAAGGATGAATACTGCCCAAGAAGCAAACTCCAGAAGTTAGAAATGGAGTTATGGAATCATGAGATGAAAGGAGAATATATAGCTGCTTATACAGCTCGATTCCATGAGTTGGCGAATTTAGTATCTCATTTAGTGACACCGGAGGAAGTCCGCATCGAGAGGTATATTTGGGGATTGTCCCCAGAGATTAGAGGAAACATTACCTCGGCAAATCCAAAGA
>NW_020202324.1:34247-35887 GCF_001531365.2 Cynara cardunculus var. scolymus
AGGTACGTTTCTTCTGAATAATGAATTTGCATCAGTTTTATTTGATTCAGGGGCAGATAGAAGTTTTGTATCACTAGATTTTGAGCCTAAGATTAAATTAAGGTCCCAAAGGCTGGAAGAAGCTTACGTAATTAAGTTTGCTAATGGCCAAGAAATTAAGGCTAAAAACATAATTAAAGATTGCACTCTAAGTTTAGCCAATAAGAATTTCAGCATAGACCTTATACCGGTTGAATTAGGAAGTTTTGACATAGTTATCGGCATGGATAGGCTATCCAAAAATCAAGTTGAGATTGTCTGTTCAGAGAAGATTATCCGGATTCCTCAAGATGGAAAAGATCCAATTGTGATACAAGGAGACATGCCAGAACGGAAAATTAAGATAGTATCTTGCATGACTATGCGAAGGTGCTTGAAGAAGAATTGCGCTGCATTTCTGGCACATGTGATTGATGGGAAGGTCAAGGAGAAAAGTATTGAGAATTTCCCTGTAGTTCGGGAGTTTTCTGATGTATTCCCTGAGGATTTACCAGGACTACCCCCGCAAAGACAAGTCGAATTCGGTATCAACTTAATTCCTGGAGCTGCCCCAGTGGCAAATGCACCATATCGCTTGGCACCATCGGAGATGCAAGAAATGTCGAATCAACTCCAAGAGTTATTAGACAGGGGAATTATAAGACCAAGCTACTCGCCATGAGGTGCACCGGTTTTGTTCGTTAAAAAGAAAGATGGGTCAATGCGAATGTGCATTGATTATAGGGAACTTAATAAGTTGACCATCAAGAACAAATACCCTCTCCCTAGAATTGATGATCTGTTTGACCAGCTTCAAGGAGCCGTATATTTTTCTAAGATTGACCTACGACCCGTATACCACTAAGTGAGAGCTCGGGAAGAGGACATTCCCAAAACAGCCTTCAGAACTCGATACAACCATTACGAATTTCTAGTTATGCCATTCGGGTTAACCAATGCACCAACAGTCTTCATGGACTTAATGAATAGAGTCTGTAGACCATATCTGGATAAATTTGTAATCGTCTTCATAGACGATATATTAATTTATTCACGTAGCAGGAAGGACCATGAGCAACATTTGAGGATAATTTTGGAGCTACTCCGAAACTAGAAATTATACGCGAAATTTTCTGAATGTGAATTCTGGATCCGTGAAGTACAATTTCTTGGTCATATAGTCAACGAAAAAGGAATTCAGGTAGATCCTGTCAAGATTGATGCCATAAGGAAATGGGAAGCCCAAAGAACCCCTACAGAAATCCGTCAATTCCTTGGTTTGGCGGGTTATTATCGGCTATTCATCGCGAATTTTTCAAAAATCTCACAACCACTCACAGCCTTAACCCAGAAGGGCAAGAAATTTGTTTGGGGTGAGAAGCAAGAAGAAGCGTTTGCAATTCTTAAGCAGAAATTGTGCAATGCACCAAATTTATCCTTACTAGAGGGTTCGAAAAACTTTGTGGTCTATTGCGATGCATCGCATCAAGGCTTAGGATGCGTGCTAATGCAAAAAGACAAGGTCATTGCGTATGCCTTAAGGCAACTTAAAGTGCATGAGAGGAATTATGTTATATCCCAGATCTGACAGTAGAACGATTTACACTAGAAGATTGAAAGAG
>NW_020202325.1:0-1238 GCF_001531365.2 Cynara cardunculus var. scolymus
CCCGCTGCCATCCTCGCCCAAATACCTCAACCCACTCCTCCACCACCTCCTCCCTCTGCAGGACCTTATTTCGACGAAGCCTTTTCTACATTCACTGCAGAGGTGAGAAACTTAATCACCAACCTTCCCATTCCACCACCCTCTTCCACCTCAACCATGCCACCACACCCTCAAGCCTCCACGTCCTCAACAGATTTCGCCACCCGGGCGGACATGCAAGCTCTGTCAAGAGCACTGGTCTCCTCCTTCAACGAGATCAGTGCAAAGTTCGTTCATCAGGCCATCCATCCAACAAGGGCTCTTACTCAAACGTTGGCCGATGAACAACGACGCACCACATCCTTCCTCCAGACTATGGAGGCCAGCCGACGACGGGCTGCCCTGAAGGCGTATCTTACGTCGTTCAGGACATAAAGGAAGAAGAAGAGGTCCCATGCCTCATGCTCTAGCAGCCGACCACATAAACGAAGAAGACACGATGACCAAGACCCCGATGATCAAGGCCTTGGCCCTCGTGAGGGGAGACAACAGCGGCTGCACATGCAACACAATCCGCTGCACCACATGGAGTCAATGAGGAGAAGACCTCAAGTGCCTACCAGGGAGCTAGTAATGATGGAAAATATCCATCAATATATGTATCAAGATAGAGAAGAAAGCCTGTCAACCAATCCGCCAATCCTATCRCCAGAGTCGATGAATCTTCTGTATCATCGTTTTGTAAGACAGACTACTCAAGATCCTCGAGCTGTCTTTTCGAACGATGGTATAAGAATAGTCTTAGACTTAAAAGTCAAGTCCTTTGCCAACAGAGCTATTCGCTACATCGAGTTTAGAGTGGAAAGAGCTCATAGGGAAGTTAGCGTCTTTAACGAGAACGACCTTATCAACCTCAATCCATATGACTTGATAGAGTTATATGGTTACACGGCTCAGTAGCAAGATCATTATATAAGATTCGATATGGCTAACAGAGCTATTGTCAAAACAATGGAGTCCCTAGTAAACCTTAGAGCCAAAAGGGATTTTGAGATTACTTTAAGGTTAGGCATTGAGAGATTGTCCTGCGCTCCACCAGATGAAGATTTCCAGGGCCTGTAGGAGATACGTTCTGCTTTAGTCTTGACTCAACCTGAACTCGGGCTTGTTTACAAGAATGATCTTGGGGTTAAAAAGTTCTTTAGAATGTCCGAAGCCTTCAAGTATTCAACAGAAACACTTGAATGGTTTCAGAAAAA
>NW_020202325.1:1831-2769 GCF_001531365.2 Cynara cardunculus var. scolymus
GAAAGACTAACCAGAGCATCGATGGAAAGATCAACCATCGAACCGAAGGACCAAGTACAACCAGCGGATCGATGGATGATGCGATGGAAAGTGTATTCATTGATGCGATGGACAAACTAACACTTAGAAGGTTTTCTAAGTATTCATCCATGCATACATCGAAGACTTAAAGATAAGGATGAAAGCGCTACATCAATAATGACAGCCGGAGATGACAAATCAACAGCTAGAATTATAGTTTATCTTGTAAACAATGATTATCCATGTAAAAGATAAACATTATCTATTAGCTAGAATATTTGCTAGAAAGTWGYMATAGTTAGTTATCTTAGCATTAGCTAACTAGTATAAATAGACAACTAGGTCTATTGTAAAATGCGCGCATATGTGAAAAGTCCTCTTAGTGTTTTATGTTTTATTATCAATAAAGTAAAACCTTTGAAGCTCAAATTGTTCTTTAATATTCATATATTAATTTTGASTCTTCTTAACTTTCTTCATAAAATCATTATAATTTGGTTATTTATAACTAGATTATAAGTGTTATTGAGAGATCTGGGATCAACACTTTTACCCAAAGCATCAACAGTCACGAATTATATGATCTCCAACACCATCACATATTTACCATCATTACTACTAAAGACAACATCTCTAAATCCTCAAATCACTAAGAAGTGAGAACTCCAATCTGTTGTAACTCTAATAGTTATCATTGTAAGAGTTAGAACATGCGGAGAACGTCCCACCTTATATCCTCCAGATTGTCTCCTTTACATGATATTCCACCCTTATATCCTCCTGCTAATTAATATGAAGAAGTTCATCCAAAGACAGTCCTCTGTTACCTGTCAGAGTGAACCTCATTCATAATCCTCAAACCAAGTCATGGTTCCAACATAGGTTTATACCCAAAACCTTTTATTCTCAAGAACAAT
>NW_020202325.1:4094-6561 GCF_001531365.2 Cynara cardunculus var. scolymus
AAATTCAATTGATTTCCTGCACTTATCTGCATAGCTTTTCTGACGATCTTGAGCTGTTTTGATTCTTTCCCGAATCTGATCAATCTTTTCAGAAGTAACTTGCACAATCTCAGGGCCTGTTAATTGTTTCTCACCCACCTCATTCCAACATACAGGGGTTTGGCATTTTCGACCATACAACACTTCATATGGTGCCACTTTGATGCTAGAATGATAGCTATTATTGTATGCAAATTGTATTAATGGAAGATGATCTTCCCAAGATCCTCCAAAATCTATGATGCAAGCTCTTAGCATATCTTCAAGTGTCTGAATTGTTCTTTCACTTTGACCGTCTGTTTGAGGATGATATGTTGTACTTAATCGAATTTGAGATCCTAATGCCTTTTGAAAACTTCCCCAGAATTTCGATGTAAATCTGCTATCTCTGTCCGAAATGATAGATAATGGAACTCCATGTCTTGTCACAATTTCCTTATTATATATTTGAGCCAACTTTTCTAATGAATAACTCTCTTTCATTGGTAGAAAGTACGCAGATTTGGACAAACGATCCACTATTACCCATATGGCATCATATCCTTTTGGAGTTCTGGGTAACTTCATAATAAAATCCATTGTAATATGATCCCATTTCCAAACAGGAATTTCTAAGGATTGCAGTTTTCCATAGGGCCTCTGATGCTCTGTATTTACTTGTAGGCATGTCATACACTTCTCCACATACCTTGCTATGTCTTTCTTTAGTCCTGGCCACCAAGAAAAAGTTTTCAAATCCTTATACATTTTATTAGTACCTGGATGGATGGAATATCGAGATTCGTGGCTTTCCTTCAGAATTTTATCACAAATATTTTCATAAAGTGGTACCCAGATTCGTCCTTGAAAACATAGTATTTCTTTGTCGTGCTTCTCTAGATTGGCAATCATTTTTCCCAATCTTTCGGTTTTCAAGTGACCTTCTTTTACAGCCTCAACTTGACACCTTTGAATATCTGTATGCAAATATGGTCTCACATCTATTTTCATCACCACGGCTTTGATAATTCCCCCTTTTTCTTTTCGGCTTAACGCATCAGCTACGATATTAGCTTTCCCCGGATGATAAAGAATTTCACAATCATAGTCATTGACTAGTTCTATCCATCGACGCTGCCTCATGTTTAACTCTTTTTGGTTGAACAAATGCTGAAGGCTTTTGTGATTTGTGTAAATCTTGCACTTTGTTCCCAGCAAATAGTGCCTCCAAATTTTTAAGGCAAATACCACGACTGCTAATTCCATATCATGTGTTGGGTACTGTCTCTCGTGATTTTTCAATTGTCGTGATGCATATGCAATTACCTTTCCCTTTTGCATTAAAACACAGCCTAAACCAAGCTTCGATGCATCACTATAAACAATGAAATATTTTGTTCCGTTGGGTAGAGATAGAACTGGTGCGCTACACAAGCAATCTTTCAAGGTTTGGAACGCCCTTCTTTGATCTTCAGCCCATTGAAATTTAATATCTTTTCGAGTCAACTTGGTCAGAGGTACCGCTATTTTTGAAAAATCTTTAATAAATTTGCAATAATAACCGGCCAAGCCTAGAAAACTTCTGACTTCTGAAGGGTTTCTTGGTGCATCCCATTTTTCTACTGCTTCAACTTTTGATGGATCCACTTTTATTCCTTCTTGTGACACCACAAGGCCAAGTAATTTAACTTCCCTTAACCAAAACTCACATTTTGATAACTTAGCATACAACTTCTCGTTTCTTAAGAGACTTAGAACCAGGTGAATATGTTCTGCATGTTCTGCTTCTGATTTGGAGTATATCAAGATGTCATCGATGAATACAATAACAAACTTGTCAAGATATTCTTTGCACACCCTGTTCATCAGGTCCATGAAAGTTGTTGGTGCATTTGTTAGACCAAAAGGCATAACTAAAAATTCATGATGTCCATATCTTGTTCTGAATGCAGTTTTCGAAAACATCTTCTTCTCTAACTTTCAGTTGATGATATCTAGATCGCAGATCAATTTTTTAGAAGTAACTGGCCCAAAGCAATTGATCAAATAAATCATCGATCCTAGGTAACAAATATTTATTCTTAACTGTCATCTTGTTAAGCTCCTGATAATCTATACACATTCTCATTGATCCGTCCTTCTTTTTAACAAATAAAACCGGAGCTCCCCAAGGTGAAGTACTTGGTCTAATAAAACCTTTGTCAAGAAGATCTTCTAGTTGAGTCACCAATTCTTTCAACTCTGATGGGGCTAACCTATATGGTGTTTTGGCTACAGGTGCTGCCCCGGGTATCARATYAATTTTAAATTCAACAACTCGGTCTGGTGGAAGTTTAGACAAATYCTTGGGAAATACTTCTGGGTATTCTTTGACAATTGGGATCTGTTCTAACTCTTTCTCTTTTCTGTTTACATCGATAACATAAGCCAAAAATCCCTGGCATTTCTT
>NW_020202325.1:8591-10668 GCF_001531365.2 Cynara cardunculus var. scolymus
GTAGAGCAAATTAAATGACCAAGTGCACCCTAACCAGGTGGGTATAACAACCAAATAGCGCTATCCACAAGAATCATAGGCTTGAAAGAGTTAATAGTAGTGTAAACAGGGACTTTACTCAACATATCAATAGTGTATCATTTAAATGCTCATAACAAGACTTATATAACAATATAAATCTATCAAACKATTTCAATYATGCTTTTCACYCCAAAACAAGAAATTAGTAAAAAGGGGCCGTGAAACTCACCTTTCGATATAGAGCTTTGTAAGATAAAGCAATGTGATCCGAATACCGGCTAAATCAATGGTTCCCTATTAATAGGAATAACCAATCATTACTTATTGAATCAACTCTCTCTATGGGGTTTACTAAATCCTAAGTCCATAATTGTCGACTTTTGTTCCAAAATATTGTCCATAGTCCAAATACATAATGTCCATATGCTCATAATAAGATTCATACCGGAAATATTGCTATAATCCCATAAAATATAAATTTTACAAAATTTATCCAAATCCAGAATTTCAGATTCTGGACAGAAACTTAGGTTACAAAAATGATCCAATAATGGGACTTAAAAATGAATTAAATTCCCATCTTTTTATATTCTTTATAGAACTGAGTTATAGCCATCGTGACCAAATTTCATGAATATTGGGTGAGAGATGATGCTTAAAATAATTCATGCAATACAACTTATCACAACTGAAATGGCAGATTGCACCATGTTAGTAAAACACTCATAAAAAGAGTTCTACTTGGTTTTATGCAAAGATTCAAGTTGGATTGGAAACCTAATACTTATACGAAACTTTTTAACTAAGAATAACTCATTTTGGATGAGTTGAGAGGAGGATATGACACCTTAAAGTCACATGCACACATCTGCCATCAATTGACAGATTGCAGACCTAACTTATAAAAATCGGTTCGTGCCTCAAAACATCGTATTTTTGAGTGAGACTGGATTCAAATGAATCCTAACTCATAAAATAAAGTTTTAGAAGAAGAATCATATAATAAGGACAACTGAGTAGAAATATATTAACATACAAAGTAAAGGTTACCTACTGGTGGTTTCACATTTTACACACCTATAGAGTTTAAGGTGTTTGGAGATCCAAACTCCATAAGTTTATGTGATTCCACTTGAATATAAAAGATAATCCATAAAGCTAACTCTCAAAAGAATATTCATCCTTTTTCATTGAGTTATGAGAGAGATATGGTCGATGTAACACACATATACGAATCTGTCAAAATCGGACAGATTGTGTGTTCATCTTAATWTARGAAARTGAAACCTCAAATCACCACCATTTTGAGTGAGATCGGTGGCATTTGAAAGCTATCTCATTAAACTAACATCTAGAAGAAAAATCAACAAATTTGGATGGTTAACCAGAAAGGTATGACCATTCAAAGTAGGGTTTACCTACTAGAAAAATCTCAGGTACGAATGAACAATGTTTTGAGCATTTGGGGGGTCAAAACTCAATGATTTTGAGTGAGACCAAATGCAATGCAACCCCAACTCAGTAAATAAACTTTAAAGGAAACCTCATACATTTGAACAAACCAATTAAAAGATATGGACGATTTTGTGCATATAAACAGAATCTGACAGCACCAGAATTTTAGTTTTTATGAAATAACCACATAAAATCACGATTTCTTCCTATCTCTTTGAGTTATATCATTTGGGTCATGGATTACCACCATCAAATGAAMACTTTTACATGTTTTTGGTGTATAATCTCACCTTGAATCTCAAATTTTTCGAAACCCATGAAATAGATGATGAATAATGCAAGAAAAAGTGTTTTTATTCCCAAAACATGCAAAGAAGAATAAAAAGAGATGCATGCATTACCTTATGATAATTGAAGTTTCAAAACTTTGTCTTGATGAAGAAGATTTGAGGAGAAATCGGCTGGAATGGAGAGGGTGGAGTGAGGAAGCTTCAAAGTGATCTTGGATTTAAAGAGAGAGATGAGAGAAAAATGAGAGGAGTTCAAACTTTTTGATGAAGCAAATGAGAATTTTCTAAAGAAGTGGGGGTATTTATATGTG
>NW_020202325.1:10908-17709 GCF_001531365.2 Cynara cardunculus var. scolymus
AAATTAGAGCATTTGGTACTGTATAGGACGTTTCAGATAATTTCGGGTCGGAACCGGACTTTCTAAGCAACTGCCGGAAATTCTTAAAATTTTTCAACTAAACTAACCTAACTAACTCCTAATATTATAAATTACCTTCAATAATACTAATATAACCTTAATAAAAGCTAACCTGGGATTTTGAATTTGACTGCTGTCACAGCTTAGATGAATTTGTACGTCTAGGTCATGTCAGAAAAGCCGTTAGGAACGAGTATAAATAGCAGCTTAGGCCTTTGTAATTCAGCGTGCTTCCATATTGTATTGTTAACATTTTCAATCAATTGAAAATCATTTGAAGCTACTCTCTCATTGTTCATCATTCATCAACTGTGTTCTTCATTGATTGTTTACTCTGTTTGTTCTTATTGTTTCTGCTGCATTATTAATGTTTAAAGATCATCCAGAGTATTTGATTAATATACAAAACTGAGTTAATCGATCCTATCAATGACTCTTAGTAAAAGAAGACTGAGAGGAAGCGGTGTCAGGAATAGAAGAGATGAAGGTACCAAACTTGAGCATGGACCTGTCAGTGACACTATCTTCTTGATCATAGGAGAAGCCAAGACCAGTCTTAATCTTGGCAGGAATCTGAGCGTTAATGATCTCAAAGGCTTTGACAGAGGCTTTGCACCATCCTTCAATGGTAGCCTTTTCAGCCTTCAGTTCAACAATTGCTTGATCATGCTCAACAATAGCATGTTCGCGTTCAATGGTGATGGTCTGGTTTACAATGACCTGATCTTTAAGATCTTCTTCGATCATAGTCAACTCTTTGATCTTAGAATGAAAAATCTTCAACTGTTCTTGAAGATCAAGATTTAGCATTTATTCTTTTGATTTTCCATTCAAAGCATTGTAAAGGTCAACCGTCAATGTATCTAACGTTGATAAGCTAGAAGAAGAAGAAGAAAGTTCACTCAGGAAACATACCTGAGCAAGACAATATGACGAGGGATCTCTGGAGGTTGATTTCTCAGAAGTTTCTTCTTTGACATCCTTTGCTATTAAGCAAACGTAGGCGGTCTCTGTTGGTCCCAGTCGGGTCTACAAGAGTTTTAGACGAACAGTTTGTATAAGAAGGGGGGATGAATACAAACACAGAAAACTTCTGTATTTGAAAATATATATTGATAGAGAAAGATCAATACAGATTTTTGTAGATTGTTTGCGGAAATAGAAAAGGTAATGATAACCTATCCAAAACAATCTAAGTTTACACACAAATGTACTTAGCAAAATAAAAAAGATTTACTGAAAAGATAAATATAGAAATATGTTCTTCTTGGGTAAGAACTTTAGAATTCTTGAGAGGGATTCTAACTAGCTTGAAGATAAGCATAAGTGTTCTTTTTAGATGTGTGGGTATATGCGTGTGTTCTCTGTATGGAGAGAGCACTCATCTATTTATAATTGTTGGTCCCGTTAGGGTCTAAAAGATGTATACAACAATTTCTAGAAGGGGGGGGGGGGTAATACAAACATATAAACTTTTCAAATTTAAAATATATATTGATAAAGAAAGATCAATACAGATTTTACAAGATTGTTTGCGGAAAAATAAGGTAAGTAAAACCTATCTAAACAATCTAAAGTTTACACACTAATTCTTAGCAAATAAAGAAAAGATTTGCTGTTAAAGAAATAGAAGAAAGTAAGTTATATCTGCGAGAAAACTTGTTTAGAATACAACAAAAGAGATTCTAACTTGCTCTTGAAGATGAGCGTATTTGTTCTTAGATGTGATTGTTCTTTTACGTAAGTGTAAGTAAGCTCAGAGTAAGGGATAAAAGTATATCTCTACACGGAGATAGAATACATCTATTTATACCCATTGCATTAAATGCACATTTAATGCAACGTAGTAGGGTTAGAACGCGTGTCAAGCCTTAAGGGGAAGACTTGTCCTTTGCTACAGTGAATTGTAGAAAAGCCTATTCATGAGCAGACATCCTTTCACAAAGTTGGTGGGTAATAGAGTCAACTAGTCGTCTCTATACCGTACTAACATTTAGAAAGGATATGGGCTTGTCCTTTGTGTGTGTAAGGACAAGACAAAATCAATCATGCTCAACAAGCTTCTTTCGATCGCTGAATGCTGGAATAACCAAGAGGTCTCTTCAACATTTGCTAGGCTTGGGCAGTCTTCACACATATGTAGACAAGGTTGTAATCACTGAATACCTCTTCAAATCACGTACTCACCAGTCTCTAATCTTCAGTTTCAATCTTCGACTTTCGCTGAAGGTTCTTTGGTATGAGTTTTGTCTTCTTGAAGTATCGTTGTCAGTGATTGAATTTATATTACAAGTTTTTCAGCGATTACTGAACAGACTCATTGAAGATCACTGAACTGAAAATAGAAACATAAATACTTCGTATAAGGTACAAGGGATTATCTTCAAATCAAATGAGAGAGAGGATCAACAATCTCCCCCTATTTGATGACAACAAGACAACATAAAGAAATCTGTCTTAAATAATATTAAGGAAAAGTAATATATAAAGTACATGTCCCTTTTAACTATTTTGGGATCTTTTTCACTGAATCAGTCATTACTTGAAGAATTTTCTTAAGTTATATTTAAGAAAAGTTACAAGAATATAAACTGAAACTGAAAGCTTATTCACTGACTTACAGATTGTTAGTGAATGTGAAAAGTAACACTGGAACTCATAGACTTGTGTTCCTATTACTTTTTTCAGGGATCTTTTTCAGTGAAGCACAAAACACTTATATTATATTCAATGGAAATATTACAAGATGTTCAGTACATGTCTAAAACTTACAAAATATAAGATTAATCACTGAGAGTAGACAAAGTAAGTAGATTTACAAGATGTGGACAATATTACAAAGAAAAATAAAACAGTCTAAGATGTTTCGATTAATGTAGGCTGGTACATCTTCTCCAAGCTTCTTTCGACGTAGGAATTCTCTTCGTATCTTTCGGTCCACCGCTTTTCCTTGCAAGCTATCATCTACCTAGAACATGAGATAAACCAAATGTCCCATTGGGCATAGATGTAGCTCAGACATTCTCTGAAATCTTACTTCATCTTCATAGTCAAGGAATATAACTCCTAACTCAGGTTTGAAGTGCATAGAGTTAAGTATATAAGGACCCTTTTCTGACAAATCAAGATTCAGCATAGAAATGTCTATACTCTTGTATTCCTTCAGGACTTCATCTAAGGAGAACCTTGTTTCATGTTCATTCCTCAGGGATGGTCCATCATTAGGACTGGAGAGCATTTTCTTCCTTCCTCCCTTCTCTAGAGATGGCCTGTCAGGGACTTCGACATACCTGGACATCCTTTTGAATGAGATTGTTGATCACAGATCTCTCAATAACACTAATAACCTAGTTAAGAATAATCAAATTATACTGTTTAGGATACTTGAAGTTTATGGCAAATATTTTATATATCACTTATAGGCATAACCATGAGATATTGAAAAATCTCTGATTTAAATATATGTATATTGCCTTTAAGTGGAGAGATTCAACATACCCATCTTGCTGACTAAGAATAAAAATCTTTTTTCATCAAGAGCTTTTGTGAAAATGTCAGCAACTTGAATCTCAGTGGGAACAAAATACATTTCTATATTCCCTTTTTCAACATTTTCTTCCAAAAAATGGTACCTTACATCGATGTGCTTGGTCTTGGAATGCTGCACTGGGTTTGCAGAGATTGCTATGGCACTCTTGGAGTCACAGAGGATAGGGACTTTGTCATATTGGAAACCATAGTCCTTGAGCTGAGTCTTCATCCAGAGAACTTGTGAACAACAACTAGCAGCAGCAACATACTCTGCTTCTGCTGTGGATGTTGAGACACAATTTTGTTTTCTAGATGTCCAACTTACCAGCTAGTCTCCCAAGAATTGACAGCTTCCAGACGTGCTCTTTCTATCAAGTTTACAACCTGCATGATCTGTATCTGTGTAGGCTATTAGATCAAAGCCAGAGTTGTTTGGATACAAGAGACCCAATGATGGAGTTCCCTTGAGGGCTTCAGCCCATAGAGGGCTTTATCCAGAAAATAGACGTAGTCCGGATGTTTTGGATCTTCGAACCCAGGAGGCTGCTGCATGTAGACTTTATCTTGAAGTTTGCCATTGAGGAAGGCAGACTTGACATTCATCTGATAGACCTTAAAGCCTTTGTGAGCTGCATAGGCTAGGAACATTCTTGTTGGGTTCAAGTTAGTGTTTTAATGTTGTATTCAAGTTTCTCCTTAGTATATTTGTTTTGTAATAGTTTAGCCTTTACAATTTCCTAGTATAAATAGTGAATTCCTTGTAATTGTAATTAACAATTGTGATTAATCTGAATATCAAGATTTGCTGATGTGATATTCTCTCTCTCAATCTGATCTCTCAATCTAATCATCTTCTTGACAATCTTCTTTCTACCTTTATGTTCATCATGATCTATGAAGATTAAATCATGTTTGTATGAAATCTGGACTCATCAATTGGTATCAGAGCAAGCTGCAGCAGTTTGGATTTGAAGATATATATCCATTTTACATTATTTTTAGAATTTTTTTTCGATCTGTTCTTCACTGTTCTTGAACTTTTTTCGTCCGGATTGGTGTTTTTGAGCCAAAATCGTTCAATTTTTGGGTGTTAATCGTAAAGATTTGTATTGCTAGATTCGATTTTTCATTTCAAACAATCTTGATTCACACCATTTTGCATTTTAAATAAGTTTTAAGGCTGAAATAGTCGAAAATCGATTTTCAGTTTTCTGGAAAAAGTTCTTCAAAACTTATATTTTTTCGTGTTTTGATCCAAATTTTTGGTAAAAAGTGTGAAATTTTATGTTTTTGATTGAATCTTTGTCCGTTTAAAGCTTGTGCGGTTTAACTTCCGTGTGCGTCGAGTTGTTTTGATATAGGATAAACCGGACATCACTTAGACGGATACATTGACCGGTTTAGCTAATCCGGCTGGCAAACCGTTGATGCTTTGTGCGGATTAGTTGATGTATTGTGCGATTTAAGGAATCCGGCTGATAAACCGTGTAACACTTGAACGATTTAGTGAGTGGTTTAAAAGTATCCGGCTGGTAAGAAATTTTGTAACTTGAACGGATATTGACCGGTTTAATCAATCCGATTGGTAAGTGTGTGCGGTTTAGAATTCGCTTGGTAAGTCTTGGACTTTTGAGCGGTTTATTTCTACAATCGTATATATCTTGGACGATATTCATTTTGAACGGTGTTTGACTTTGATCGGTTTAATAAGTTTGACTTTTTGATAGGTTTAATTGTTTGACTTTTTGATCGAATTATTAAGAGTTTGACTTTTGAAAGGTTTAAATCTTAGTCTTTGTGCGATTTATATTTGTGCGGTTTATGTCCATGTGTTGCCCGGATTTCTAATCCGGATAACGTGTTAATTTTGTCTATCTTTTTGACCGGACTTGTAACCGGATAACTTGACCGGATTACTAAACTGGACAAGTGCTTGTGCTTAATTGTCTAAGTGTTGGATGTGTGCTTATTCAAGTTTACACTTTATCAGATATATTTTTGTAAACTGATCTTTTAATTCAAACTTTGAACTGCAGTCGATCCTATTTTTCATACAAACTGAAAAGATGAGTTCAAAAGAAGCAATGGCTATTGGTATTGATACCAAGCCACCAGTTCTTTTTCGTGGTGACTATAATCAATGGAGAGACAGATTTCTGAACTTTATTGAAAGGATGAAAGAAGGAGAACTGATCATGCAATCTCTATTGGAAGGTCCTGCTGAATTCTTTATAGAGGTAAAAGCTGATACAGTTGTAGGCATTCCTGCACAGAGATTACCTAAACGGAAGGATCAATATTCACCTGAAGATAAAGAAAGAGCACATGCTGATGTGCTTTGCAAATCTTACATGATGCAAGCACTAACCAATGATATCTATACCAGTATTGATAGCTACAAATCATCTGGTCACAKCATGTGGGTCCAGATAGAAAAGATGATGATGGGTTCTAAAGTCGGAACTCAACTGAAAATTACAAATTGTATTTCTGCATATGAAGAATTCAAGGCTAAAGAAGGAGAAAGCCTTGATTATGTTTATAACAGACTTGCCAGACTGCTGAATGAGCTGACAAAGAACGGAATTTCCAAAACTACTATAGAGATAAATGTTAAGTTTCTTAACAATCTCCAATCAGAGTGGAAACCATTTGCTAATCATATCAGATTTAACAAGCAGTTATCTGATATTGATATACATGAAATATATGAAACTCTAAAACAGAATGAGCAGGATGTTTTGGAGATCCATAATGCAAAGAAGAAAGAGAAGGAAGTTGCTGATCCTTTGGCTCTCGTACCTGAGAGAAAGGAGAAGAAATACAAAAGCAGATCTGGAAAGAAAGTTAAAGAAGTTAGTCAATCAAGTGAGTCTGAGTCAGAAGATAGTAACAGCTCAGAAACTGATTCTGAAATGTCAGAAATAAAGCAAGCAATGGCAATGCTGACCAGAGCATTCCAGAAAAAGTTTTCCAAAAGGCCACACTCGAATAATCAAAGATTCTCGTGAGGCTCAAAGTATGACTACAAAGACAAGTTTGGCGAGAAGAAGATATATGAAGAGAAAAGATTCGAGAAGAAGTATGAGAGAAAGCCAGAAGAAGGGAGGAAATTTAGCAAAGGGGTAGCTGATGAGCATACTAAATGCTATAACTGTGGTAAGCTAGGCCACTTTGCTATTAACTGCAAGAAGCCGGTAAATCGTGATA
>NW_020202325.1:19636-20739 GCF_001531365.2 Cynara cardunculus var. scolymus
AATTTTCATCTAATTGAAAATCATTTGAAGCCCTCTCTTGTGTTCATCATTAATCTTCACTGTGTTGTTTATTGATTTGTACTTTGGTTGATTATTATTATTTCCGCTGCATTCTCACTGTTAAACATATCATCCAAGTAAGTAATCTTTACCAAGAATCTGAGTTAATCGATCCCACAATTGGTATCAGAGCAGGAATCAAATTTTTATTTGATTTATACTGTTCTTGGTATTCATCTTTATACACTCAAGAACACACAGTCATCTTCTTCACCAAATTACCTTGTTTTCACTGTTTTATCATTTTTCTTTTGATTCTTCATCTTTCAATGGCAAACATAGCCAATACATCCTTTATGAGTATTGGTTCACAGTCCAAACCTCCCACAGTCATTCGCGAAGAATACCCACAATGGAAGGTTTGAATGGTGAACTTTCTCAAAGGGATTCATCCTAGAATGTGTGAGTTCCTGTACAACCCTCCCTTCGTCCCAATGAATCTAATTCCTAGAGTTCCAGCAACTGGAACCACACCTGAAATACCGGAGCACTACGAACCGCGTCCTGAAGCAAAATGGAGCGACGAGGACAAGATTATCGTCGATTTGGGGAACAAATGTAAACGTTTATTGATAATGGCAATTCCTAATGACATCTTCAAGTGTATTGATAACTGTCAACTGTCCATGGAGATCTGGGCAGAACTGGAAAAGCAAATTGAAGGTGGAAGGAAAACGCTGAAGAACAATCGTGCTATCTACATCGACGAGTACTACAGCTTTAAGGAAAAAGATGGTGAGCCTCTGTCGGATACATACTCGAGACTAAACACGTTGATCAGCAATTGTAAGAGGTATGGCATCCCAAGAACGGCATAGGAGAATAACTCACTATTCCTGAAAAGCCTTGGGGCTGAATGGATGAATATCACAATGTCCATGAAGGCCATCCTGGATCTAGAAACATGGACATTAGCAGACTTGTTTGGATCTCTCAAGAGCCAAGAGTCCCAAGTTATGCAAATGAAGAAAAACTTTGGTGGCCCTCTGGCTCTAGTTGTAGAGGACGGGTGCTCTGGTAAGGGAAAGGAGGGAAAGGAGAAG
>NW_020202325.1:27801-32057 GCF_001531365.2 Cynara cardunculus var. scolymus
TTGAAGAAGTACAAGATGCTCGAAGCCTCTCCCATGAGGACACCAATGGCCCCTGGCCAGAAGCTTAATAAGGACCTTAATGGTCCACCTGTAGAGTGCAAACTCTACAGAAGAATAATAGGATCCCTCTTGTATTTAACTGCCAGTAGGCCTGACATTATGTTTTCTACATGCTTATGTGCTAGATATCAGGCTAACCCAAAAGAATCGCATCTTTGTGCAGTCAAGAGGATCCTGCGCTACTTGAAGAAGACACCAACACTTGGACTTTGGTACCCTCTGCATTCAAATATAGACCTAGTGGCATACACGGATTCTGACTATGGAGGATGCCAGATTGACAAAAAGAGCACCTCTGGGAGCTGCCAGTTCCTTAGAGGAAAATTGGTGAGTTGGTCGTCAAAAAAACAGAATTGTGTTTCAACTTCCATCGCAGAGGCCAAATATGTAGCTGCTGCGAGTTGTTGTTCACAAGCTCTATGGATGCAGACCCAACTTCGCGACTACGGCTGCTCTGTCAAGAAGATCCCCATCCTCTGTGGTTTGAAGAGTGCAATAGCAATCTCAGCCAATCCTGTTCAACACTCCAAGACAAAACATATCAAGATAAGGTACCATTTTCTTAAACAAAGTTGAGGAAGGTAACGTCGAATTATATTTTGTCAAATCTGAATTTCAATTGGCTGACCTTTTTACAAAAGCCCTAGATGAGAAAAGAGTTAATTTTCTTTTGGAGAAAATTGGAATGTCGTGTCCAGAGTCTTAGGTGGTGGTCGTCTTAATTCTTTATTCTTTTTGTACATACTTTTTCTTTTAAATTTAATTTTGTGAATAATTCAAATTTCTTGAATAATTTTTCACTTGATCCTTTGGTCTATAGGTTTAACCAAGCAGAGGCATGCATGGTTCAAGGGGGAGTTTGTGTTTTAAAAGGATAAAACCTTTTGAAGAATAAAATGTTTTAGTTAACAGAACCTCTGTGATCGCTTACAGAGGCTCTTTGAACGGATCTTCTATGGACACTTCTTCTGAAGAATTTTTAAAATGGTTTTTATTCAAGGGGGAGCCAAGGAAGTTGACTCAGAGGGGGAGTTTTCAAATCAAAATTAAAACCACAGAAGGTGCAAAAACGTTTGAAGTATCTTGTTCTCAGAGGTCATCTAATCAGAACCTCTGGCGCTTCTAATAGAGGCTCTGTGAGTTGAGCTGAGCAAATACTCATCTCTCTGTGGATTTTCTAAAAACATTTAGGTAAAAAGGTGTAACATCTATAAGAAGGCGCGACACATATCACAAAGGCTTTATAACCCTTAGGCCTCTGATAGAACTATGTTTATAGTTCTTGTCTATTGATATGGTGCGCGTGGTTCTATGAATAAGGGTAAAAACAAACACGCGCGTGTCAGTAAAAGGAAGCGCACGTCATCAATCGCGCGTCTTCCCAATACGGTGTGTCATACTTTTTTGAACCGTTTCACCCAAATCCACTCATCACTCGACCTTTCGTACTATAGATGGTTCAATTTTGAAATTCCTTACCTATAAATATCCTCCTTCCTCCAAATTAAAACCTTACGCTCTCAAAGAACTCCCATATACACAGACGAACCTGCAACGTGCAACTCTCAAAGCAAACCTGCAACAATGTCTTCCTCAAGTGCSTCAGCTCAGTCCGTTAACGCCTCAAGCGATAATGAGGTAACACAAGCTCAAGCCCTAACTTCGCACGCCCTGTCCTTCCTGCAAAATAAATACGAAAAGATCGTATTAGTCAAAAAACCTAATAACTATTTCTTCGTCCCCTCAGGATTTCCTGATAATACCTCCACTTTAATGGAGATCTTAAGAAACCATCCTCTCTTTTATGCTTTGACTGCCACTCGACCCACACCTAAAACATACATTACCCAATTTCTGTTGAGTGCCTACATAACTACCCTCGATAATACTGGGCTAACCATTGTTGGTTACGCCTCTCACCCTGTAAATAAATCCCTTGTCCCATTGGAACTAAATGTGGAATCCCTGAGAACTGCTCTTCATTTGCCCACTCTTGAACAATTGAACCTGAATGCCTATGTCGCCACTCCTACAGATGAAGAACTAATCAAATTTTTGGAGTTCCATTCTTATGCGACCCCCATTACCAAAAGGACACAGTTCAGGCGTAAGGGACTACCCCCTGTGTGGAACACTCTATTCTCCATCATCAATTGCTGCCTCATAGGGAAGGTAGGTAGCCATGACCAATCATCCCACGCTATGCTGTCCATAATGTATGGCATCTACTTTAATCTGCCACTGGACTATGCGCAATTGGTTTTCGAGGACATGATCGGGCTCTTCATGAAAAAGTGTGCCAGTCAGAAAGGGGAGAAGACGAAGGTCCAGGCCCAAAAGAAGGCCAAGGAAGACATGAACCAACCAAACCTGATCTTACAACGCTTCCTTAGTTTGGCTTTTGGAGACCATCTGGCAGCAAGATTGCCCTCTGTGGAGCCGAATGCCAAACTATACCCCTTCAAGGAGTTTAGACCTACAGAGCACGAGCATGGCTACAAAAGTCCAAGGCCCCTATCAAAGGCCATGCTCAGGTACTTAAGCCACCATGATCGAAAAACCTATAGACATGCTAACAGGCGACCATAACCGGTCCCTGTAACCCCGTCACGAATAGGTGTCCCCTTAGGTGTGGAAATCGAAAAAATGAGAGTGGAGGGACGAACGGAGGAGCCAGTAGTGGCTGGTGAGGTGAGAGAGGAACCCCCTAGAATCCCAAGTCCTCCTTGTAAGAAGACGAAGACACAGAAGGGTACTGATTCTTCTGTGAGAAAGTCGAAGAAGAAAAAGAGGCCCGTTAAGGAAGAGGGCCCAACTGCACCTCTGCCAAAACCTAAGAAGTGGAAAACAAAGAAGGCTGAACCAACAGAGCCTATGATCACAGAACCTGTGGTCACAGAGGCCATCGCAGAAGAAAGCCCGGCAGAGGCTGCAACAACACCCAATCGCAGAAGGTTGCGTAAGATGGTCATCAACGTCTGTCCAACAGAACAAATTCAGGATGTTCCGTCGAATTTCCAGAAATAGTTCAGGGCACCAATTGATCGAACTCAGTTGGGGACAGAAGTCATCCTAGATGACGAAGAAGAAGAGGTAGAGGAGTTAGGTGAGGGCGCAAAAGATGCCGAAGGCACACATCCCTGCCCACCTCCTAGTGCAACCTACATTCCTAGAGGCCTTGTTCTAGAGGAAATCTCTATTGAAGAAGGCACGCACTTACCGAACCCAAACCAGCCTTCCGCCACAGAGGACAATCTTTCGTCCTCTGTGGATCGCACACCTAGGAAACCACAACATACTCCTTCACCCTCTCAAAAGGGTGAAGGTTTTACAATAAGAGTCCAATCGCCCAAGGACTCGATAGTACCCCCAAAGACATTTGTTGTCTCTTCACAGAGTGATCAACTAAAACGTGCTTCAGAGGCACACGTGAGAACCACAGAGGCAGAGGGTCTAGAACACCTTCTGTCTCCACTAGATCAAAATGTCAGGTTAGGCTCTGAAACTACCGGACATGAGATCTAAAGAACACCGTTAGGCTTTCCTCAAGGAGATGTGCAAGGATACGATGGAAGTCCCCGAGCAGGCTACAAAATGCAAGCCGCTGAGGGCTCCTCAAGCTCCGAGGCCAGAGGAACACCATGTGTTGGTGGTCCGAGTTCCCAGAACGATTATGTAACAAAGGGGGAGCTTAACGGCTTTGCCATAGAGTTGTTCAAAAAGATGGACGAGTTGCAAAGCATGTTCATCTCACGTTCACAGCCACAAGATCTATCGCCCCTTACAGAGGCTCTGAAGGAGTTATCCGCCACCACTGCAGAGTTGAAGTCTACATTGATAACCCTTCAGAGCTCTATCATTAAGAAGGATGATTTGACAGAGGCCTTCCAAGTGATGTCACTCAACCCCTCTTCCATCAAAACGCTTAAGGATGAACTCACAGAGATGGCTGCCAAGTTCGCAGCTGATTTCGTCTCTGCAGGCTACACGAACTACTCATTGTTCAGAGACGAAATCGAGATGTTCACCTCTACAGTCAACTATGGTATCGACTAGTAAACCTCAAGGGAAAACATCAATCACTTGGCTACTCGCAGAGAGCTGGACGCTATGGTGGATGCCCTAGGGGATTCTGTTACCGGCCATCGCGGAGCACTTAAAATGGAGATCCTCACATCCAACGATCTCATCAAAGA
>NW_020202325.1:33082-38629 GCF_001531365.2 Cynara cardunculus var. scolymus
GGCTATCCACAATACCACGGCCCGGGAATGTACCTGAGTTAACAAGTAGCGTGTACAGACGGGGACTTTTATTTGGAAACATATATTCTCAAGCATATAAATTTAGCATTTATATTATAGTGCAAAACAGTAACAAATACARCTTAGAAACCCGACTATGCAGTTCCATAGTCCGGAGGTTTCAAATAAATARACATGCAAAGCTTGCTCGTCATGTTTTCCCCCATAAAATAACAAAAACAGTAAAAGTGGGGCCGTGAACTCACAGGTTTAGCGAATGTCAAATGTTTCCTTAATAGACCTGCTTAACACTTGCTCGAACTCCCTGATAGAGCAATCAATACTTAATAAGAAGAACTTCTAAACTACCATGACTTGAGTTGGATAAGTTGTTCAATGCAATATTGCCAGATACAAATACCAATACAGCTGATATATCAAGTTTTTGGCTTAAAAGGAAAATTCCAACATCTAAATAATGGCATCATTAAATGCCATTTCAAAACAAATGATGGCAGCCGCCAACTGTTGGAATCAAGAGATTTTGAGTGGGTTTAACACCTTTCCCAAGAACAATTTACAGCCTTGAGTCACCCGCCTCCCCAAGTGGGTTACATGCCCAAGAATGGCAGCAAAATGAAGCGGTTTCGACTCAACAATGTCAAAAATAGAGACTGTTATCACCAAAATCCTTATCTCTATGTAATTTCAAAACAGAAAATAGAACAAATTAGGATTTTGGGTTACCAAGCTACAAGATGAGAGAAAAGATTTAGAGGCGCATGCAGACCCAAATCACCCGAATGTGATATCGGCCTTATATGCGAGAACTCTCTTCTTTTCTTTGGGATTAAAAGATTCCTTGGGTCACAGATTACCATCTGATGAAGACGCATGCAAGTCTTCGATGGATAATCTCACCATCTTTAGTTCCCGAAACTTGAGTTGAGTAAGAAGAGAAATTAGGAATTTAAGCTCTAAAAAAGAAATAGATGGCTTCTAGGACTTACCTTTTTGAAGACGACGCAGATATGAGCGACCCGAACACGGCAGAATTCCTAAACTTGCAGGGAGAAGAGTTCGGCTTGAAGGTGATGAACTTTAGAGAGGGAGAATCGAGAAAAAGGCTGGATCTTTTTGAATAAAGGAGAGTTTTCAAAAGAGAAGGGGGTATTTATATGGGGCTTCTAGAGGAGTAGTGGGCTAGCCTTTAAAGGCCCAAGCCCAAGGGGCTTTTACTTCTCTAAGCTGAGCCCCAAAAATATAAAATAACCAAAACATCCAAGTCTGGAAAAAAAGACCAACTGCCGTGCCAAATCGATCATGGAAAACAAGCGCCTCAATAAAAAGGAAACAGAGCTTCTGTGAAAAGACGCCAGAGTGTCTGTGAAGAGACGACAGAGCCTCTGTGAAGAGACAACAGAGCCTCTGCAAAGAGACAACAGAGCCTCTGCGAAGAGACAACATAGTATCTGTGAAGAGACGACGGAGCTTCTGTGAATAGACAACAGAGCCTCTGTAGCTATCATCAGAGCCTCTATAGCTGTCACCAGAGCCTCTATGGCTGTCTCCAGAGCCTGTAATTGTTCAATCCTCTGGTTGATCAGGCGACCTCTTCAGAATCATACTCTGGATAAGGTTAATCCTAAAAGACTTAGTTTTTCAAATGAAGGTTCTGAAATATGGTTCTAACCTAAAAATCCAAAAGTGCAGAGTTGTTACAGCCTCCCCAACTCAGAGAAATTTCGCCCCTAAATTTAATTGTCTGCACTTCTATTCATGGTTGGCTTGAGAAAAAGGTGGGGATACTTGTCCTTCTTGAAGTCTTCCCTTTCCCACGTATACTCCGGCCCATTCTTGGAACCCCAATGAACCTTCACGATGGGTATCCTTTTACGTCTCAACTGCTTGACTTTTCTATCCAAAATCTCCAAAGGTTTTTCAGCAAAATGCAGTCGATCAAAAACTTGCAAGTCTTCCAGGGGTAAAACCTGGGTTTCATCAGATAGGCATCTCTTGAGATTCGATACGTGGAATGTGTCGTGGATAACGCTTAATTCTGGGGGTAGATTTAGCTTATAAGCCACTGGTCCAAATCTTTCAATTATTTCGAAAGGGCCAATATAGCGAGGGCCCAACTTGCCTTTCTTTCCAAAACGCATAACTTTCTGGAATTCTAAAGGCTTCCTCCGGTTGTCAGCATAACTTTTCTGTCGATCCCTAGCAGCCTTAAGTCGATCTTTGATTACCACGATTTTATCAGTGGTTTCTTGGATAATATCGGGTCCGGTTAATTGTTTATCACCAATTTCTGACCAACACAATGGGGATCTGCACTTGCGCCCATACAAGGCTTCATATGGTGCACATTGGATGCTGGTATGGTAGCTGTTGTTGTAGGAAGATTCTACTAAAGGAAGATGTGTGTCCCAACTTCCACCAAATTCTATAACACAGGCCCGTAACATGTCTTCCAGGGTCTGTATGGTCCTCTCGGTTTGTCCATCGGTTTGGGGATGATAAGAAGTGCTTAATTCTAGACGAGTACCATTTCCTTGCTGAAGCGATTGCCAAAATCTTGATGTAAAACGACTGTCTCTATCCGATAGGATAGAAATAGGCACCCCATGCCTAGTGACAATTTCGTTTATATAAATCTGAGCTAACTTCTCCATCTTATAATCCTCTCGGATTGGCAGAAAGTGAGCAGATTTTGTCAAACGATCCACAATCACCCAAATGGCGTCATGTCCTTTCACTGATCGGGGAAGCTTAGTTATGAAGTCCATTGATATCTGCTCCCATTTCCATTGAGGAATTTCGGGCTGCTGGGGTAGACCAGAAGGTTTTTGGTGTTCGGCCTTAATTATTGCACAAGTCACGCACTTATTTACATATAGCGCAATATCTTTCTTCATTCCAAGCCACCAGTAATATGCTCTTAAATCCTTATACATTTTGTCTGCTCCCGGGTGTATTGAATACTTTGATCGATGAGCTTCGTCCAAAATGATTGATCTAAGATTGCCAATCTTAGGCACCCACATTCTATTTCCCAAATAACACACTCCATCAGATTCTATCTGAAATTTGGACTCTATGCCATGCAGGATTTTATCCTTTAAATTCTCCTTCATTGGAGCTTCCTTTTGATCTTCTAGGATCTGAGCTTTCAGACTAGTATTCACCAAGATTCCTAAAGCTCACACCCTTGTTGGCTTTATACCTTCTTTCCGACTTAAAGCATCGGCCACAATGTTGGCTTTGCCTGGATGGTATTTGATCTCACAATCATAATCACTAAGCAATTCGACCCATCTTCTTTGCCTCATATTCAACATTTTCTGATCAAGGATGTGCTGAAGGCTTTTATGATCCGTGAAAATGGTACATTTCGTGCCATAGAGGTAATGCCTCCATATCTTAAGTGCAAACACCACTGCTCCCAGATCAAGGTCGTGCGTAGAGTAGTTCTTTTCATGCACTTTCAGTTGTCTCGATGCATAAGCAACTAATTTATCCTTTTGCATCAATACACAACCTAAGCCTTGATGTGATGCATCACAAAAGACCACGAAGTTATCCGAACCCTCTGGTAGAGATAAGATAGGTGCATCACACAGCTTCTGTTTGAGAGTCTCGAAGGCCTCTTCTTGCTTCTCGCTCCAGATAAACTTCTTATCTTTTTGGGTTAAAGCTGTAAGCGGTAGTGCAATTTTTGAGAAATTTGCAATGAAACGTCTGTAGTAGCCTGCTAACCCAAGAAATTGACGAATCTCTGTAGGTGTTTTAGGGGCTTCCCAGTTCTTGATAGCCTCATTTTTGATTGGGTCCACTTGAATTCCTCTTTCATTAACTACATGACCCAGAAACTGAACTTCCCGTAGCCAGAACTCACACTTAGAAAATTTGGCATACAGCTTCTCCCTTCGGAGTACTTCCAAAATTTCCCTCAAGTGTCTCTCATGGTCTTCCCGGCTTCCTGAATAAATTAATATGTCGTCTATGAAGAGGATTACAAATTTATCCAGGTAGGGTCTGCAGACTCTGTTCATCAGGTCCATGAAGACTGCTGGTGCATTGGTTAGCCCGAAYGGCATGACCATAAATTCATAATGGCGATACCGGGTCCTGAAGGCAGTCTTGGGAATATCTTCTTCCTGAACCCTCACTTGGTGATATCCGGATCGCAAATCAATCTTCGAAAAATAGGCTGCCCCTTGAAGTTGATCGAACAGATCATCGATTCTGGGAAGTGGGTATCTATTCTTGATGGTTAACTTATTGAGTTCTCAATAATCAATGCACATTCGCATTGATCCGTCTTTCTTTTTGACGAATAGTACCGGTGCTCCCCATGGTGAATGGCTTGGCCTTATAAAACCTTTATCTAGCAATTCTTGAAGTTGGGTCGACATTTCCTACATTTCTGATGGTGCCAGACGGTATGGTGCCTTGGCCACTGGAGCAGCTCTGGGAATCAAGTCGATACCGAACTCTACTTGTCTTTGTGGAGGCAGGCCTGGCAGATCTTTAGGGAAAACATCAGAAAATTCCCAAACTATGGGTAAATCCTCAATATTATCCTCCTTGATCCTTCCATCTATCACGTGGGCCAAGTATGCAGGGTAATTCTTCTTTAAGTACTTCTTCATCTTCATGCAGGATACCAGCTTAATCGCTTGGTCCAACTTATCTCCCTGGACCACTATTGGCTCTATTCCTTCTTGAGGAATTCGAATGAGCTTTTCTGAAACAAACGATTTCGGCTTGGTTTCTGGACAGCCAATCCATGCCTACAATTACGTCGAAACTTCCTAGTTCGATCGGTATAAGGTCTATGCTAAAGTCCTTATTGGCTAAATTCAAGGTGCAGTTCAAAAGTATATTCCTGACCTTGAATTCCTGACCATTAGCAAATTCGATGACAAGGGCTTCTTTCAACCTCTGGGTTCATAAGTAAATTTTCTGACTAAAATTTAATGACACAAAGCTTCTGTCGGCGCCTGAATCAAATAAAACTGTTGCAAATTCACTGTTCARAGGAAACGTACCTGACACTACATTGGGATCCTCTCTGGCTTCCCTGACTCCCAGCTCGAATGCTCTGCCCCGAGCCTGACTTTCTGCGTTGCTTGGATTGTTTTGCCGAGTCTGATTTACATTTGTCCCTGCTCTCCTTTTTGGGCAAACATTCCTCATGTGGTCTGGACTCCCACATTCAAAGCATAGTCTTTTTCGGCAATCCTTTGCCGTGTGACCCCCAAGATGGCACCTCCTGCAGATAATGCAATTTCCCCGATGCGGAACTTTGCATTTATCGCATCTAATTACATCCCCCTGTCCGGTTATCTGTGATTGAGCTCCAACGTTTCTCGTTGTTCTCCTATTCCGGTCCTGTTTCCTTCCAAATTTTCGGTCTTCATAATCCTCTATCTTTCTTTTCCCCTTGGCCAAACCTCCAGATCGCACCGCATTGTTTGTGAGTTTCGTGGCAATTTCCACAGCTCCTTGAAAAGTTTTTGGATTGGCAGAGGTTATGTTGCC
>NW_020202326.1:0-6054 GCF_001531365.2 Cynara cardunculus var. scolymus
CAATTCGCGTATAATAAAACAACCGGTACGTAATAACAATTCGCGTATAATAAAACAACCGGTACGTAGTATTAGTAGCATGCTTTTCCCCGAAAAATACGGAAATAGTAAAAAGGGGCTGTGAAAACTCACTTTTTCTTTCACTGAGAAGATGGTTGTGATCGAATGGGTGTACCTTGGTAAAGTCCTTCTAGAGAATTTCTATAGAAGACGAACGGTTGTCAAACTCTTAAAGATTAAGGTTACTATTCTTACCTTTACGTCTTATATAATGCCTCTTTATGAATAAATCAAGTTTTAAGCACTTTATATGCTTAAAATAGGGTTTATGGTTTAAGAGTCCAATCTTAGTGATTTTAGGAAAATATGCATGCTGACAGAATCTTTATGACTCAAACATGTCTAGGGTTCAGCATCATCCAAGAGGTATATATTTCCAAATATTTTATATGTTTTATTTTAATGTCTTAGGGAAAGTTTGACATAAATAACACCATTTTTAGTGGTGGATAAGTATTTTAATCATTATACTCAAGATAAAGTATCACAGTCACCAAGGCAGCCTGCACACTCTTTTTGCCGCATGCGAATAGAAGGCCAAATCTCAATATTTTTCAGATATTCAAATTGGGTTTTACAACTAACTCAAGTATCTATATTCCAGAAAAGAATCATCATTTTTTATTACGTTTGCAGAAAGTTATGGTCATTTTAAGACACATGTCCAAATCTGTCAGATTCTGCTTGCATGCGCACTCAACTTAGATCGAGTGTTTGAGACCCCAAAGCTCCATATTTTTGAGTGAAACTGGGTTCATATGAACCTAACTCATAAAAGAACATTTCAAAAGAAGAATAATGTATTAAGAGAAAGTAATAAAATAGATATTAACACACAAAGTAGGATCTACCTACTGATGGTTTCACAGTTTGCACACCTAAAGTGTTTTAGGTGTTTGGAGGTCAAAACTCCATATTTTCATGTGATTCCACTTGAATGCAGAAGGTAACTCATATAGTTAACTCTCAAAGGAAGAATCATCTTTTTTCATTGAGTTTGAAAGAGATATGGTCATTAGATCATGCATATACAAATCTGTCAGTTTTGGACAGATTGCATACTCATTTTGTTTTGAGTAGTTGAAACCTCAAATCACCATATTTTTGAATGAAATCAGTGGCATTTGAAAGGTAACTCATTAAATTAACTTTTAGAAGAAAAATCAATGATTTGGAGTTACAGTTGCTTAAAGTAGGGTTAACCTACTGAAAAACACCCAGATGCACATGCATCTTGTTCTGAGTATTTGGGGAGTCAAAACTCAATGTTTTTGAGTGAGACCAATTGGATTAAAACCCCAACTCAATAAATGAACTTTTAGAAGAAGATTCATGACATTTGAACATATTATTTGGAAGAAATGGATGATTTATGCACATGCATGAAATCTGTTAGCACTTAAAATGTCATTTTTTTTAGGAATCAAACCCACATGCAACATGATTTTACCTATTTTCTTGAGTTCTAATATTTGGGTCATAGATTACCACCATCATATGAACATTTTTACATGTTTTTGGTGTGTAATCTTTAAATTTGCGGATGTCACAGTTTCCCCCTGTTAGAGGAATTTCGCCCCGAAATTTAACTATTGGCATCACCGATTGGTTCTTTCATAAAAAGTTGCGGGTAATTATTTTTCATAAAGTCCTCCCTTTCCCAAGTGTATTCAGGTCTATGCCTTGAATCCCATTGAACTTTCAGAGTCGAAATCTTACTATGCCTCAGTTGTTTGACTTTATGGTTGAGGATTTCGATCGGCTATTCAACGAAGCGTAACCGTTCATTAATTTGAATGTCTTCCAAAGGTAGAACCAATGATTCGTCGGCTAAACATTTCTTAAGGTTTGATACGTGAAATGTATCATGGATGACACTTAGCTCTTGTGGCAAATTCAACTTGTATGTCACTGGTCCTATCCTCTCAGCTATCTCAAATGGGCCACTATATCGGGGCTCAATTTGCCTCTTTTTTCGAAACCGCGTCAGTCCTTTCCAAGGTGAGACCTTTAATAGTACCTTATCACCTTTCTGAAATTTTAATGGTTTCCTCTGATTGTCCGCATAACTTTTCTGACGATCTCCGATTTCTAGCCAACTGAGGTTATAATTTGTCTGTAGTATCTTGGATAACATCAGGTTTGGTTAATTGCCGATCGCCGATTTCTAGCCAACTGAGCGGAGATCTACATTTGCGTCTATATAAGGCTTCGTAAGGCGCACATTGTATACTAGTGTGATAGCTGTTATTGTATGCAAATTCGACTAACAGAAGATGCGTATCCCAACTTCCACTAAAATCTATGGTGCAAGCACGTAGCATATCTTCTAAGGTCTAAATTGTTTTCTCCGTTTGTCCATCTGTTTGGAGGTGGTATGAAGTGCTTAAGTCCAAGCGTGTTCCCAACCCTCCTTGGAGTGATTGCCAAAACCGTGATGTAAATCGGCTATCCCTATCCGAGATAATGGAGATAGGTACTCCATGCCCAGTGATGATCTCATTTATGTAGATTTGTGCAAGCTTCTCCATCTTGTAATCTTCTCATATTGGTAGAAAATGAGCGGATTTCGTAAGTCGATCTACTATAACCCAAATTGAGTCCTGTCCTTTCCTAGTCCTAGGTACCTTTGTAACAAAATCCATTGATATTTGATCCCACTTCCATTGGGGAATCTTTGGTTGCTGGAGTAGACCATACGGTTTTTGGTGTTCTGCCTTGACCATTGCACAAGTTAAGCACTTACTCACATATAAGGCAATGTCTCTCTTCATGCCAAGCCACCAATAGTGATCCCTAAGATCATTATACATCTTATCTGCTCCCGGGTGGATTGAGTATCTTGATCTATGGGCTTCATAAAAAATTATTGATCTAAGATTACCAACCTTAGGTATCCAAACCTTATCTCCCAAATAATGCACTCCATCTTGCGGGATTCAGATAATCTTTTCCAAACAACCTATCTCAACTCGATATTTGGATGGCCAATCCATACCTACAACTATGTCAAAGCTTCCTAATTTGTTTGGGATGAGGTCTATACTAAAATCCTTTTTGGCTAAGCTTAAAGTGCAGTCTTTAATTACATCCCTAGCACTAACTTCCTGACCATTGGCAAACTCAATTGCATAAACTTCCTTCAACTTTTGTGACTTTAAATTAATTTTTGGCTTAAAATCTAATGATACAAAACTTTTATCTGCTTCCGAATCAAATAATACGGATGCGTAATGATTATTCAAGAAAAGCTTACCTATGACCACGTCGGGATCATGCCTAACCTCTTTCGCTCCAATTTCGAATGCTCGGCCCTGCACTTGACCTCCTGGGTTCCCTGGATTAGCGGGTCTTGCTTGGTCAAAATTCGGTCTTTGTTTCCTTCTTGGGCATTCATTTCGCATATGATCCACACTTCCACACTCAAAACACGATCTCCTTCGACAATCTTTTGTAAGATGGCCTGTCCTTCCACACTTTTGACAGGCAATGCATTTTCCCATGTACGGATATCTACATTTATCACGCTTAAGATTATTTCCTTTGACCTACCACTTGAGTCTGAACTCCGAAGTTTCCCTTTAATCTTCGATTCCTTTCAAATCTTCCTCCAGATTGCTAGTTACTACTCTCCTCTATATTCCTCTTACCTTTGGTTTTGTCTTTTGCGAACTCTCTAGACCGAACAACATTATTGGTCAGCCTGGTTGCTATGCTTATTGCTTCTTGGAGAGTCTTTGGGTTTTCCAATGTGATGTCTCCGCGAATCTCTTGAGATAAACACCAAATGTATCTATCAACTCGATTTTCTTCGGGTGTTACTAGATGTGGTACTAGTTTTGCTAATTCGTGGAATCGAGAAGTATAACCATCTATATCTGATCCCTTCATTTCGTGATTCCACAGCTCAAATTCCAGCTTCTGGAGTTCACTCCTTGGGCAATACTCATCCTTGAGTAGCTTCTTGAATTCTTCCCATGTAAGATGATTAGATGTCTCTCGTCCTCTAGTTTGTACCAATGTATTCTACCAGGCAAGTGTCCTTCCTTGTAATAAACATGCATCATATTCTACTTTGTTTCCTTCAGTACATTTACTGATGTGAAGAATAGATTACATGCTCTAGATCCATGATAATAATCCCACTGCTCCTTCGGTTCCATAGAATTCTTTCGGGTTGCAAGATCTAAAAGATTTATAAGTGATTTCCCTAGCCACCCTCGGCTCTGGATTATTTGGTTGGTTAGCATTCAGACCAGCAGCCACTTGACTGACTATGTTAGGGAGTGCTGCTAAGAGTTGCTCACACACGAGTCATGCGACTTCCGGGTTCTCTCTTCTTGGGGGCATTTTTCTAGAGCCTAATTCGAATGGGAATTTGGCCATGCTAGAGTTATTATTATACAAGCTCTATTCTACTGGGTTATAAGTGACATACGACATATAAATCTTCCACAATCATTTAAACACATAGATATGGTAATGTACAACAATTCCATAAATGTGCATAAGAGAACATCTAATTCATAACATCACAAATTGAAATATCATAAACGCATCATCCAACAAAATAATTTCTCCAAAAAGACATCAAGTTGCTTAGAGTTTCAAACTACGGGCTACATGCCCCAAAAGAAGATTCTAGATTTGATCTATCAAAAACTTAATAAAATAGAGTCTTCTAGTGCATTAGACTCCAAACAAGTAGTCCTATCATTATCACCAAAACTCCCGCTAACACTGCTAAGTAGGTATATAACCTCCTAATCGCTCCCCTAGCAGTGTAAATCATTCCAATGAACGATCCATCATATTGTCTTGCGTGCCTAGAGCCAAAATCACCTCGTCGGCGAAGTGTCGATGATGATCCAACCTAAGTTCACATATCTCTAGGTCTTGGGCGATGCCCAAAACCCATAGGTTCTCTAAGGTGGTCATGTCCAGTGAGCGCTCTGACGTGGCCTTGGTAGCAGGTGGGGGTGTCACACTACGGGTGTGCGACTGGGTTGACTCCCTCCCAACTCCAGAAGGGGCGGAGAAAGACACCCTTACGGGCGAAGGAATGCTCTTTCGGGCGATGGCCCAAACTCTAACTCCGTGTGCCACTAATGGATGTGCGGCATAGGGCGAGGCGGCACGGGGGTAGGTAATCGTGCTGGGAACTCGACGACATCGTCGTTACTATCATAACTATGCTTAGAGTGTAGCCCATGATTATATCTATGGTAGAAGCAAAAGGGTAGAAAACAAATTAGAGCTTCTGGATGACCAGAGCCTCTGGTTGACAAGAGCCACTTGTTGACAAGAGCCTCTTGTTGAGGTTCCCATACTTGGAACTACATTTGACTTTTAGCTCATCGGCCTCTGGTTCAACCTTCATAGCAGTCCATTGGATCTCTTGGTCCATCAATTTTAGATTCCTCATATATAGTAAACCGATGAATCGCCTTCCATCGACCTTCAGGTTCCTCATACATAGTGAGTAGATGGATCATCTTCCATTAATCTCTGGTTCCTCATACTTAGAAAATATTTYCCTTTCATAGACCAGAGCCTCTAGTTCTTCTAACCAGAGCTTCTGGCTCTCGAAATCAAGCCAACCAGAGCTTCTGGACACTCTTCACTTATATAGAATAGTGTTCCTTATTCAAAGCTAGAACGCAATTCTCACTATGTCCAGGCAATTTCCTACCTAACACATAGTGGGAATTTTGAATATAGAGGCTATAGAGACTGTACCCCTTTATCTATGTCTAGCTACCAAGTATTTAGATACAGTGTTGACGCTTGGGTTGTCTTAGCGCTCTATATATCTTGCTTCACTTCACAACCAGAGCTTCTAGTTAATTTAAGGCGATGGATATTCAAGATTCATCCAAACACACACGATCATGCTTTTCGGGTTTAAGATAAAATATTTGAATTTGACCTTATTTCAAACACAACCGATGGGAATCTTTTATCATAATACTAAAGTTAAACAAAGGTGATCAG